>NC_064598.1:84938746-85239177 GCF_943734845.2 Anopheles funestus | reverse complement strand
ACGATGGATGCATTACTCTCTCGCACCCTTAGAAACGGATCGGATGCTTCGATTTCTAGCGAACCAGGTACTTCATAAATGCCGTCAGTTACGATAAATGAAATCTTTCCATTATCTGTTCCATTGTGCATAAACAACATTTGTCCATGATCCAAATCTTCCTGGGTGAACTGCTCCGTAGATTTCCCCGTTTTGTACAGTTCCCCATTCGTGCAGGTCACCGATCGGTATTCGATATCATTCGCACGCGTTTCAATGTCCGGATCGGCGTACTTCAAATCACCGGCAGTAAGCAGCTTCGTTTCATCGCGCACTATATGAAATACCTTATCAAACACTCGATAGGGTCCATTGTCGTTCTGCAGCGTGATCTCCACCTGTATCTCGCACACATACTGGAAGTCCGTTTCATCGTCCGACAGGATCAACAAGCGGAAGCTATCGCGCGTTGACTCAGAATCGTCGTGACAGTAGTGTATATCGCCGAGAAACAAATCTTGCAGCGTAAAGGTGGCAATATCTTTCGCTTCAAACGTACGCGGATTTATTAAACATATCTTGCCGTGCTTCGGGTGATGGGTAAGATTGAACGAAAGGAAGTTAAACTTGTTAAAGTACACCTCAAAGTTTGTTCTCGACAGAGCCGTTTTGTTTCCCTCGTGCACGTACAACTTCTCCCGCTTCTGGTAGACGATCTGCTTTGCCAGATAGTCCGGCGGTGTGTAGATAAAATCTATCTTTCCCTGCACATCTTCACACTCTGGCACTGATACAACGAACTCGAATGTATCGATGAAGCTACCGTATGACGATTGATAGGTGCGATATTTGATCAGATTCTTATCGATCTCGTGCTGCGTAAACGAGTGCCCGGGCCGGGCAATTTGTGGATGACCCTCGATGTAAATAACACCAAACTTTGGTGCCGTAACAACGGTATAGATGACGTTACGGGATAGCGTCACTATTGGTATGGTTTGATGGAAGAGAAAATCTGCCCGTATTGTGTTTTCTTTGGTGTTGATGTGCATGTTGGTCTGACGGATTATGCCGATGCGCAGCTTGGTGAATGAGATACGAAAATCGTACGTTGGAGTAGTTACCGGACCCAGCGATACTGTGAACTACAAGACGAGATGAGAAACCTAGCTGATTGACAGAGTTCTAAGCGATCCGGTTGAATTTTTCTTACCTTAAATTCATCGTGCTGTGGGAAGTCTGTAACATGAAGGTAGCGAATGTGTCCCAACATCACCTGACTGCTGGTAAACGAATCGACATTCACCCACGACGAATCAACCGTACGAAGCTTCTGCAAGTTTCCGTACAAAGGAGATTGTACCACATCGAACCTGAAAGAAGATAAAACTTAGGCCACATCTTCCATAAATCATTAAATTCCCTACTCACTTCATATCAACGTTTTCCTCCTCGGCATTCGGAACGAATGAAAGATTGTACGGTGTTATCGAGGCAGCTGATTTGTGTATAAGCACCAAACCCGTGTTGTTGATCATCCGTAACTGGAGCGGCAGTACGGACACACGGACGGAGCTCGCCGGGCTGGTTTCCATCCCATCGGAAACCTGCACCGTCAGATCGAAGTGAGAATCCTCGGACCCTTTCGTATTGATGACGTACGATACACTTCCAGCGTTAATGTCAGACTGGGAGAAGGTGGTGACGGCTTTACCGTTCACCTCGACGCGTCCCTGTTGTGCTTCCGAATTGGGATTCATCAGTATGGTGTAGATGAGCGACTCCGGCGGACTGTCGGGATCGTCCGCATTCAGCACATCGGTACCGATAGCCTTAGGAATGCCCTGTGTAATACGGATATGTCTATTCGGAGGTAGCTGCAATATCGGTGGATCATTCACCGGGGTCACATTGACGTGCAGCACAAACCGATGCTTTCCGCTGATATCGGGAAGTTTCGATTCGCGTGAAAACGACATCAACTGCATGTCGATCGTCATGTGATCGGTCGGGTGCTCATCGCCATTGTGCGTGTACTTCACCTTGTCCGTGCTGAGATCGATATGGGAGAAAAATTTCGTCTGCGTTACGGTTCCGTTGCTTTCCGGGCCGTAGGAAGATATGGTCACCCGGCCATGTTTTGGTGGCTGTACGATGTGGAATATAATCGATGCCTCCTTAACGCCCATCTCGGGATAGTCGAACAGAACGCTTATAAACTCCCGCGAAAGAAACGCAATGCCACCTTCCATCACTTCCATCGGATTAATTTCCAACAGTTCCAGCTCAACCCGTGACATCGAGCGGGTGAATATTTTGTACTTTTCCCCATAGTCCGCCTTTATGCAGTACGCCTGATCGCAGTAGCAGATAAAGTCTTCTATTCCCTGATGCTGACACTGCGAGCTGATGATGCAGGGCTGCTTCTCGATACACGGATACTTCCACACGCAATCGACCGTCACGTGGTGTGTGACTTTGAAGTTGGGAAATCCGACATCCTGGTCATCTAGGACAACGTTACGGATGCACCCTTTAAAGCTGGATTCGGTTTCGCGGATCAATTTCATCGACGCTTTCCGGTGCCGTTCGGCATCGAGACCACCGATGTAAAAGTCTTCCTCCAGCTCAATAGCCTGACTGCTCCCGTTAGCGAACGTTGCACTGTTGATCGTTTCGTCGACCATTATCTAATTGGGTGGGAAATTAAAATAGATCACATCGTTGCGCGTAATTTGAGCACAAGAAAATCTGGTAGAAATATGATATTTTTTACACTCACATCGACCAACATTGGACTGTATGTAATGGACACGTTATGCCATTTGCCATCGGAAACGTTCCGATCCGGAATCAGTTCAACTGCATTCGATCCTTTGCCCACCAGCAGCCGCAACTTGCTTTGGACTATCTCCAACATCATGTAATCGTGCTTGGTCGAGCGTGGAATGTTACTCAGCAGTGTACCGAAGGGTTCGATCGTACGGAACTCAAAGTTCCATCGATCACCCGATCGTGAGGTTGGTTTGCGCAGTACACTGTAACTATCGTCGTCTAGGAAGCTTATTGGCACGTCTAGATCTGCATCGAACTCTGGTGAACATATCCACGAGATATCCTGCGTGGTGGCATGACCTGTTCCTTCACGTGCCCGTTTAAAGAAGTTTATATTATTGTAAAATACCTGCAAATGAGTGAAGATGAAATAAGCATTCTTGAGGAGTTCTTGAAGGTTTTGCACAATTTTTCACAACTTACATCAGCGATACAACCACGAAAACTTGGCAGGGCACTTAAGTACGGTTCGTTGTAATCGCCTTTACCACCCAACTGTACACCCAGGTGTACGTTCAGTTCCATCACCTTCGGCGGAAGTGTCTTTGTGGCAAAGTACTCATCGATCTGAAGCGTCAAATTGGCGGCATAGCGAGAAATTGAAATGTCATGCCATTGGAGATCGTTTATCTTTAGCGTTCCTGGTGACCAGAGCTGCGAACGAAGCGAGATGCTTTGGATTAATTTTACAATTCTACAACAAGAAAACAACAGCAACTTACATCCGTCTGATATTTGTCTATCTTGAAGCTAAACCTAATTTTTCCACCTTCGATACCGAGCAGCGCATAGTCAGTGCGTCCCACCGTCAGAAACATCAGTGCATTTTCTTGCCGGGTACGGAATCGCAACCGAATGTTGGTAGACATTTTTGACTCCTGCAGGGGCAGTGTGATGTGGCTGGCGCCATAGAACGACACTAGAATGCGCCATAGAATAATACACGTAAGGTGATGAGAGTTTTAGTATTATGAGAAGAATAGAAAAAAAATAGATGATTAATTTATAAAACGAAAAAGCAACGATCGGAGTATGAGGATCACGATCAACATTCGCACAAAGTGCTACATACACACGCAGCGCACGTGACTTTACGGACTGTCTTCATGCACGCACACGCACGCATTACAAATGGAAGAGTGTGAAAAGGCGATAGCAAACCGCTTAACAGCTTCCACCGTTCGATAGATATTTCATCGCACTACGCGAGGGAAAATGTTGTGAAAACTGTGAAAAACACTCCACTCGTCTGGGGCGATGGAAGGAAGGTTCGAATTGATAGACCACATAACGTGACAGTTTGAGCTAGGTCAGGATGCGTAGCGACCCTTACGGCAGGGACGTGACTTCGCAGCAACGGCCTAAATTAAAAGTTAATGCTCGCTTCAACCACACATCAACCCTCCCATGTGACAATGCAAACATGCCATTCCATTACATGGTTGTCTTGAAGAGTAAAACAAAAATCTATTGTACGGTCAAAAATGTGTCCACGTCTTGTCTATTTTAAATGTCGCTCAATACGCGATCCAAAGGGATCAACCAACAACTTTGAATTCCCTGTGGTACAGAATTGCGTCACGATCGGTGAAGCAAGCAGCATTGTGCGGCTGCAGATCGAAACTATTGGAAAATGTCTAACATGACACGCATCAGTGTGTGTTCCCGTTCCCTAAATCCCTTCGAATAGGGGATAGAAGACGGAACAACTGCTACCGTATTTGTCTTAAAACAATTGAGCACGTTTCAGTGCGTTCCGTCGTGCCTTTCAAATCCGCTGCTCTTGCTGGCATAATGGAAATGTGCGGCCTTGAATTCGGGGCTTGCCTGCCGTGCCTTAAGTGCTGCACAGCCGACAATGTTTATACATTCCCGTACGCCTCTTGATGCCGGGGGTTGCTTTGTTTTTGTTTCTGACTGGCGCATAGTCCCGTAGTGCGTTATTGTCAATATTCGTCAATCGATATGAACTGCTGACGGACGTACCCGGCACCCGAGGAGCGGCGAGCTCCATCCCGTTCATTTTCCCAGCGGCATTCCACTGCATTCAATGATTAATGCCATCCAGCTAATAGCGCTAGATGAGAGTGCTTCCGCCTTTCAACGGGTAGAAATGGACTTAATATTTCTGTTTGAGATGAACTGTGTATTCTCTGCTGAAGATTGACGTGTTTATGTTGGGTGTTTTGGGGGGAAACGATTTTGATGGTTTAAATGATAAGCATATGTGCTTTTTGGGTGGATTCTTAAAACATGCATTTCCATGATAGAGGATGTTACTGGTACTAATTCCTTCAAGATCTCGATAATATTGAAAATTAATCATGGCGAACTGGTAATAGCGGATCAAGCTCCCCGGAGACCTTAAGCGGAACATTAATAGGCGCCATCCCATGACCAGTTGGAAGGGAGGAAGGGGGAATATTTTGAACAAGTTGCAAAACAATTGATCGGGGGATTTACGGTTTCTAAACTGTTGACGGGGTGGAGTGGAGCCTCCTTCCTGAGCGTCCTAGACATACCGGGGTTGTAAGCTGTTGCCCACTGTCATATCCATCTCCGGAAGAATACAAATTAAATTTGATTTTGCTTCCAAAAATGGTTCCAAATGCTTTAATAACTGTAACCTGTAAGTTTGGGTTCTTAAAATTGCAACAACATATTCTAAAGTCCGGAAGGGTTACACGTTTTGAGATCCAAAAAGTCCTGAATAACAGCGAAAAAACCCATCAATTGTGCTCTTTAAACACTTTAAATGAAAAAAAAATTGTTTAAAAGAGAGTTCTTTATCCATACAAAAAGGAACTTTTGGAGAAACGAAAGAGAATAAATTGCAATTTCATAATAAATGAAATGTTGCCTAAACTATTGGCGTCAGTTACTAACATACGGGTAGAAACAATATCTGAAGTCCTTCAAAACAAGTAATTCCTTCAAACTGTTCCTTCAAACAACATTCAATTGACTCAATAATTTATGTAGAAAATGAGCTTAAATTAGGGACCAATGCCAACATCTGACATTAGAAAATAAGAATTTTAATATGTTTTTGATGCATAGTTTTTTTTTTGGTTTCTAGTTTGGAAACCCTTATTGCGCTGTTCCGAATTGGAACGAAACATTTCACCCTAAATTATTCGAAGCCGGAAATCGGAAAGTAAAGAACCTTAAAAAAATGCAACGAATGTCATACTGATCGTAGATCTAGCTTTTAACAGTTTCCCATTAAGCATTATATCGATTACGGTTAACTAACAGTTCTGTAGTTAATTGGTGGTGTTTGCCGTAACACCCTTGGGTAGAAGAGAAAACCATATGTTACCGTTTAGGCTTGTCTTCGTTTCACTCAGCCACCTTCATGCCATATGACATCTTTATTCATCAATCTTCATGATCGTTACGAGTACATGGATTATTCCACCCCTCATACAACAACACTGCAGCACGTGCAGCTGATTAAACCGTGATTTGAACCCAAGATTGTGGTTCTCGTAAGATTACGTTGAGCATTCAATTTTTTTTTTACTAAAGACTTACCCTTGACAGCATCGATGAGCGTAAGGCTAAGAATTGAGATAAATATCCACATCCGTATCCGGCGCTGCAGTTGATCCATTTTCACGGCCGAATCGTGCTGGTACACTGGCTTTGCAGGGGTATAATGAACTTGAGCCTTGGCTGTAAAGGCTCCTCACACGGTACGCCTCGGTACCACCGTAATGGAAACGATCACGGTAAGCTAGCTGTGGTTTTTTGGTTTTGAGACATAAATTATGGCTTCTAATGCGAACGAGTCGCTGGCTAGTTAGTGCATTGCTTCGATCACCATTCGTTCTGCACATTTGCATTCCATCCGATCACATTTCGAAGTTTTCCCGCATTTCACATAGCTTGTTTCACTATACTTTTCTATCAACAGAGGGGTCACATGCATATATCGAGCGTCTTTCGCAACAGACGACAATCACACACAAACACTCACGCACTATGAAAGACCTAAAATCACAATTCGAATTTCAGAACAGCTTAATCACTCAGCTTTATGGTTTGTTGCTGGTTGGCTTCACACAATCAACAGCACCAAACGGTAGCGAAATGCATTCCGATCGTGTTTTGCCGTTGATTGCCGTGCAGCTGCAGCTCCCAAAATGCCCGTCAGCAGAAGCACGGGTAAGAGGGTAGCACTAATTCATTCCAGTAATCACGCGTTGTCGCACCGTGGTCAAAACAAATTTGCGCCAGAATCCTGCTCATCAATCGTAATCCCGTTGATCGGCACAACGCAAACAAACAACGCACGATAATGTAACAGCAGCGTTCCACTTGCGTTTCGCTTTTTTTTGTTTGTTTTTGCTTTCGCCTTCGACCCGTCGAATACGATGGCGTTAAGGCAGCGGGAAGGGCAACGGTGAAAAATGTTTTTCTCACCACATTCTACGCGATGGGTGTTACATTTCACCGAAAGGGAAGGACCCTGATGGATCAGTTTGTTGATCGTTTGCCTAGAACGGAATGGGGATTAAAATTTCCCATTGGAATGAGGAGTGTAGAAAGATTGATATGGGATTTAAATTTTAATTTCAAACACCCCGGTAAAACAAATATTTTTAAAGATATTAAACAATATAAAATTATGTTTAAAATTAATCAAAAAAATTCTTTAGAGCTTAACATGCACTATTTAAAAATGGGAATTTTCCTCCGAAAGATTGATCATATTTTACTGATGTTAGCAAAAATTTTCTCTGTTATCTAGCTTAGTGGCCAAGTAATCATTACAAACAAGGACTTCAAGCATACTCGTTGCATACTTTTAGGCTGTTATCTTATTGAAAGGCAATGAAAATGCTACATGCCTTTCTGTTACCTTTTTAACAATCTTTATAGCCATTTCCCCATTCTAACAACTATTCAAACGCTCATCCGATCGCTTCGTATCGAACAGCTGAGCCAATGCACTTTACCGACGCCAATTTCTTGTACAGTCAGCTTCCCATTTTTACACCAGCCCGCTTTTCCCGCTTGGATCACTTTGTTTGTTGCTGGTGCAAACAGCCATTAGCCTCTTAATTTAGCAGCACAGTTAAAAGCGCACTGATCGTATTCCTCCCTGGTCTGGTCGATCGTTTCGTCGTAAGTGCCCTTTGGATCGTTGTGCATTTACCAAAAAAAAAAATCCCCAGCAGTTCACCATCCCATTAGGATGGTAAACAAACTCGTCATCAATCCGGTAAACCTGTCACACGCTAGCAACGAAAGCCAGACAATTGTAAGATTAAGTATGCAATTATGCTGCTTAATTATTACTAGCGTAAAAATGAAGGAGTAGACCATTTTCTTATGATGGTTCAAAAATAATTCAACTACCTCGTCTGCACATGATTGCAAACGAATGTCTGCGTGAAAAACACATCAAACATATCGTATCGTACCGGTTTAGAAACGTTCTTTGAAGTCGGCTCTTTGGCTGTGGTACCGAGGGTGTCTTTTTCTAAGAAGATTAAGATTTCGAATTTGGAACCGTAACGATCGCCATTCAAACGGGAAATTCACTTACACACCCGGGGGGAAAGCAACGTTCTATATTTACACACTATCCCACGTTAATTAGCTAGTTTATGGGTTTGCTGCCGTTTTTGAAGGAAAACCGTTTTTGGACGAAGCTGTCACTCGGCAATGTTGCCGCTCCTTTAAACCCGGAGACAGTAGTAGTAGTCACATCATAGCGATAGAAGAGAGAGAGAGAGAAAAAAATGTACAAGGAAAATAGAAAACATTTTCCGAACAATGTTACTACCAGCTTTTGGGAGGAAGGTTTTATTGAAAGAGTTTAAGAGTATGGGGCAAAAATTAATGACCTACGTTATGGCGGCAGGCACCAAAGCTCGTGTGCGTGTCAATCCGAGCAGTTGGAAAATGCAAACACAACATTGCACAACAATGTTTCCATCGGGAAGTGAAAGGTTCTAACGGCAAAGCTGAACACACTCATCAGCAAATGTCAATCGCTCCCCATTAGCCCCAAAATTCTTTGGGGGCTTTTTTTCTTGGAATGGAACTAGGAAAAACATCACCAGTTCCATAAATTTTCCAACTCCAGTAGCTATGTTAATTCCTATTCTTGTCGCAAACTATAAATTTAGTGTCAGTGTGCCTTCTTTCCGAATGTGTGATGATGACAATATAATATGTGTTTTTGTTGAGGTGTTTTGTGTCCCTGTACGACTGCAACGATCGTGCGGCTATTGGGCCTTCGGTGGACCCATTAATTTTAGCAGCTTCATTTAATTAGCCATAAATTACCGATCTTGCAGGATTAAATGACGGCAATAATGGACGAAAATGACTAACGGCTTAAGCAGCAGCATGGTGTAGGGGGGGGGGGGGTGTATTGTTCCTGTTCGAGCAGGAACACGGAACATGGAACATGGTTTGCCGTATAGGGTTTCAACAACCTATCATGTTGTGTATTAGTAGAACAGCTGCGTTGTATGCTTTTAAAAGTGCGTATGTGTGATGCGATGTTTGACTTCATGTAAACCGATATAACACGCCGAGTATCATAATATGAAGAGCATTAAATGTGAATGTCTTCAAAAAAGGTATGTCAGCGTTTCCCAATGAATAACAGTTGTGTTATAGGTAAACATTTAAAGTCCCTAAAAGTATGTAAAATTTTGGTTTTTATATCACAAGTCTAACGCGATCTCCTAATAAGAGATCTTTAATGCTAAATTCTAATAATTGCCTACCTTCAGGCGTTGTGCACATAAGATACAGCCCAATCCAATTACAGCGAGTGGAGTTATACACTCACGGAAAAATCGATACTTCCGCCAACTCAATGACCACTTAGCCTTAGTACTTGACGCACGCTCTTTAACGGATCGCTCCCGATACGGAGACGTGTGAAATTGCAACCAATTTCCGTACTTTAAGTGTTAAATATTGGTGTAAAGCAGAGACGCACACACAGCCGTTGCTTCTTCTACCTCGGACGGGTGGCGTTTGTGTCAGTCACCAAGCGAGAAACCGCAAGAAGTGATGGTGCGTGTGCAATGCACATCATGCGTGGGCAAAGTGGGCAAAAGTAATTAATCCACTTTTAAACCGGGCCGATGGCGGGTTTTGTACCAAGCATCGGTAAGGTCGATCAAATAAATTTCATCGAATCAAACGATCTGAAAGACGATCCGGCGCGCACGTCTGGTCTTGGATCATGGGTTAGCGCAATACCGTATAACGCGCGTTACGCATGACCGGTAAAGTTGAGTGCGTTCTTTGTTTTTATTTACCCGGTTGGTATTTGAAGGGAAAATAAAAATTCCACCCAGGAAAAAAAAAATCGTTCTTACCGAACATGGGGGGGGGGGGGGAGGAAAATGATGACGTGCGTGAAGAAGTTTTTGGGGGTACGCTCGTACGCGGGTAGCGTATTTGGGTTTGGCAACAATCTCACTCTCCGTATTTCATTTCTGACGCTTCCGACAACTGACTCGACTCTAGTGGTCTTAGACCCCAGAGGTGGACTATGTGCACGTGGTGTGTTTGGTTTTGCATTTCGTTGTCTGCAACTTCAAAATTTTACTTCCATTCTTTCCCTCAAAGACATTGGATCTTGAGGAGTAACTCACGCCATTACGGTTACGGTTGACGATTGACAAGACGTGCCGTTTCCTGCTTGTGGAGTCGCAATTCGGGTATCTAAACTGAAGTTGAATAAGCAACCATGGGTTACAGATTTAACAGGACCGCTTTCCATACATTGAACCTTTTCACTTCCACCGAATCAGTACGAAGATCACGCAAAAAGACGAATGGCAAATTTTAATAACCCACCCCTACTACTGGGACAGACGCTTTGGTGTGCATCCGGCAAATTCTTGGTCCCGCATCTGTCACATCCGAGTGCGAGCGATACTTGGCCTCTTGAAGAAGAAATTGCGATAATGATCTTCCTCCAGGATCAGCACACAAACGGGCTCAGCAGATCACCACAAACGGAGGAACTGCAGAAAGCAACTACGAGAAAAAAAACCACAGTGACTGATGGGGGCGGGTGGCGTCGGTGGCAGCAGTTTGTCATGGTTGGCCCTTCGTCATATACTGCCTGCTATAAATACACGCTACTACCGTCGGTTCTTGCTTGGATATGGACCGGTACGGCACGTTTCGTTCTGCTCACTACACTGGAAGTTGGTACAAACCGTACCAAAGATTCACACCAATTTTCCTCGCTAGGAAGCTCCCGTCTGGTGTCCCCGGGTGACTTATGATATAGCTGACTTGACGGTATAAAATATTACCCACCCCCCCCCCCCCCCCCCCCCCCCCCCCCCCTAGTGTGTCTTCAACAACACCGACCACTACAGCGAACGCAGGAACGAAAACAAGAAAACAAACTACTTTTCACTGTAAAAGCACACCACTTTTCACGACCGAAACAACGTGTGACGTGTACCGGGCAATGTGGTGCCGCCATGCTTGGGCCGTCAACGATCGTGATTGTCACCACCGTGAATCATCACCGGCGGTGACTCACATCAAGCGCGCACGCTTCACTGCAAACAAGACGCGACGTTAAGGAACATCTTCCTTACGTTCTTGTTCCTTTTTTTTGTGGGCCTGTTTCGTTCGTTTTTCTTTTCACGTTTACGAATTGCAAAATACTTCAGCATCAGCAGCCGCAGCATGTTCTGATCTGATCACCATTTTAACCTTAATGGGACACTTTTCGTTTTCACCTTAAGAATTTCTTTATGTTTACTTATTTCTTCGTTTCACTTTAAATGATTTCTTTTTTACAACATTTTTACAAAAAAAATGCTCAATTGAAAAGCGCTCCTTTTTCCTTGCTGTTACAATCTCTCCAATAAGCCGTCCGTATGTTAGGCCGCCCGAAACACAACTGATTGCACCACCCAACTTCGTCATCGTTCGCTCGCACCTACACACATACGCGAAGGGATGAGGACGGAAAACGGTGGAAAATCCCTCTTTGCAACCCCCGGGACACGGGTTTTCGAGCGGCGGTGACAAAAATAAATTCCGTAAGCACACCATTTTCTTCACCGCTGTTTTCCACTTAATTTTTAAGCATCACTCCAACACCCGGTCCCCCCGGGCCGCCTTTCTGCATCCCGCTCCCTTCCACACACACCCAGCCAGTTGGCTAGGGTGATCGTACTGGTGCGTGGTGCGTTTGCGTTAATCCTATAACCACAGTTTTCACTCCGAATTTTCCGACGCTGTCTGCAACGCGACGGGACGTTTGCCTGTGCCGAAAATGTCTGTTTATATTTTCCTTACTGTCGACGGCCGGTTGGAGGGGGGAGCGTAGTTTTTTTTCCGTAGTTGCCCCGCTTTTCGGTGTTCCTTTTTCCGCGCATGTTGCTCAATTCATAAAAATCGTCGTAACACACCCCAATGTGTTCGTGCGCACACCACGCGCGCCAGATTGATCCTCTCCGGAAGCCGGTTACGCGTGTGTTTGGTGTGTGCGAAAAGAAAAAGACACATTGGTTTTTTTTTGGGAAGTTCGAAAAAAAGAACCACAAAACACCACTTTTTTCTAACCACTGATGCTGGATTGCGTGAAATGAAAGAAGTTTGTTTTTTCTTCTTACGATGAGTTTTTACTTCGGTGCTGTACGAAATTGCGCGAAAGGAACTGCCGTCACGCTGCCAGATGGCATCCGTTTCGTTTGAAAGATCCGTTACGAATGAGGAACGCCACTCCCTGAGAGGACAAAAATTCTAAACACCCGCGTGCGGTATAGAGCATTGCGAGCATATACGGGCGATCGACACGTGCGCTCACGAGAAGAATGATCACCCTGCTCACGGCCCAGGCGCATTCGGGGCAGTTTTGAGAGCAGAGAAGAAAATTGCATTCCGGCCGGAAAAGCGGCCTTTTCAAACTTCAAGAAGCGTTGCCAATTGACTTATCGTGAGTTTAATTGGTGGGGTCGATAAGAGCGAGTGAAGACACAGGATCGTTGAAGCTGACGTTTCCCAAATGAGTGTTTTATCAACAATCGTCGCTAAGTAATAAAAACGGTTTAACTATAATTAACTTCCCCTGCTGTTCGTGATCGTGCATTCGCAGGCCGCGTTACTTCTCTACGGTTGCTATGGTTACTTCATCGATCTGTTGCAAACACCTGTACCTGTCAGGTTGAATTTCGGCTGACAATACAGCATCCGTTACAGGCTGTGTAAATACTCGTATTGCCGGTTTACTCGCTATACACAGCTCCTATGCCACTGTTTATATGCTCCAGCGTACTCATCAAAACATCACCAACATTTAGCGAAACAACGTAACTAATCGATAGTTTTCTTTATCTTTCGTTTCGTTCATTAACTCCACTGATTGGTAGCTTTACAGGGTACAGTGCTGTGCGGCTTTTAACATCACTAACACCGGGAAAACTTGTCTTCGTCTTTCGTTGAAATCCATTTATCATCTGTTTTCTCTTCACAATCTTCTTCGACCGTTCGTTTGTAGCCGGTTCACCTCGATGGAATCGTAACAAGTGTGTCTACCAATACCATCATGCACCGTGAATGATGTACGGAGAAGATGACAAACGAGATCGTCGACGATCTTTACAATTAGAAGCTTTTCGATCGTCTTCACAGTCGTACTGCTAGTTCGCGGAGTGCTCAAAAAATGGTAAGAATAAATGTGTAACTTAAGCAATTCAACCTGACCAGGCCTTTTATTTCCATTTGTTAGAGATGGGTTTGCTTGTTTTTGGTGACCGTTTTTGGTGTGCTTGCTTGTTTGCCAACTGGGAACGGAGCAAAAATTTTACTTGTTTCGTCTTTTCCCGGCATGAGCCATTGGCTTATGTTCGAGCACATCGTACAAGAGCTGCTGAGGCGAGGTCACGAACTGACAGCCATCACCAGCTATCGGTTGCGATCGGAGGGTATCAATCATACGGCGCGATATCACGAGATTCTTATTGATCCAGTGTACGACTTCGAAGCCAACGGGTTACCGATGGAGGTGTTCTACAAGTCACAATCGTTCGGTGATCCATTCTTCAAGATGTCGATTCTATGGAAGCTGGGACTGGAGACGGCGGAACATGCGTTTGAAAGTGCAAACGTGAAGAAGTTTTTAACAACCGAAGGACTTGCATTTGATCTTCTTATTGCCGAGCAGTTTGTACAGGAAAGTTTCCTAATGTTTGCCCACAAGTACCAAGTCCCGATTGTCACTATCAGTGAGTATGCATGACATCTAGGAATTCTGCTCATCTTTATCCTTATCTTCTGCTTTTCCTTTACAGATACTCTTGGACATGCAGACTATATAGATTGTGCGTTTGGGCTGATAACTCCGTGGTCGTTTGTACCACACTTTATGCTGCAGTACGACGATCAAATGTCCATTACGGAGAGGGCCTACAATGTGTTCCTATCGGTGTGGGGTGCATTTAACCGAAAGTTCCATTATCTACCGGAACAAACAAAGCTAGCATTAAAGCATTTTGGATCGACCGCAGTGTTACCGTCCTTGGAGGATCTCGAGAGAAACGTCAGTGTGGTGCTTGTGAACAACCACATCATCTCCTCGCGTCCCAGACCACGTATCAACGGAATGGTCGATATTGCCGGCGTTCACATCCGGAAACCAAAACCACTTCCTTCCGTTGTACAGGTACTTGTGCAGCTGTTAAGTAACCTTTTGAACGGTTAGTAAAGATTTTGTTAATTTCGCAGAATTTCTTAGATTCATCGCGTAATGGCGTCATCTACATCAACTTCGGCACATTCCTAAGAAGCTCAGGAATGCCACCAGAAACTCTTGAAGTCTTTTTGGACCTATTCCGTACTCTGCCACTGTACAACTTCCTGTGGAAATGGGAAGCGGACACTATCCCGAATTTACCCTCGAACGTGCTACTGCAGCGATGGCTTCCACAAAATGACGTCCTGGCGCATCCGAACGTTAAGCTGTTTGTATCACACGGCGGTATTTTCGGTACACAAGAGTCCATCTACTGGGCTCGTCCGATCTTGTTCGTACCGTTCTATGGCGATCAGCATGGTAATGCACTAAAATTTGAACGTGCCGGCATTGGGCTGACGCTTCAGATTATCAACGTTACGGTGGAAGACTTCCGGTCGAAGATTGAACGGATTGTACAGGGCGAAGAGTTCCAGCGAGCCGTCAACCAATTATCGGCCATATTTCGTGATAATCCAACGGATCCGCTCGAGGAGGCAGCATTCTGGATCGAGTACGTAGTACGACACCGAGGAGCAGCGCATCTGAAGTCGGCTGCTGTGCATATGCCCTGGTATCGGTATCTGCTGCTAGACATCTTGTCATTGACCTTGCTGATGGTTGTGGGTGTGGTCTGGTCGGTGAAGGCGCTGCTAAAGCGTGGTATGGAGCTGATAAAACCACACCGTGCAATCAAAGTCAAAGTCAAGTGACCGAATTTTGGAGTGGTTCAAGAACGACTTGCGCTACCCAGATAAGGTACCCTAATAGTGGTCGTTTGTTTACCGAAGCATTTTTCGGTTACAAATAAAATGAGATGGTGTGTGTGTGTGTGTGTTTGTAAAAATATATTTTAACTATGCTTAACTCTATGTTCTTGTACGATAATCGAACAAAACCCTTGACAGGTTCGGTTCACCGTATATAATTTATCAGTAAGCAGCCGTAACGCTTAATACCATGCTCGACGTCTTGGGGGTTGTTTCTCGAGACGAATTGCAGCAGGGGTGCGATTTGTTGTTCGCTCTCTTTCATTGTTTTCTCTCTCGCTCTCTCGCTCTCTCTCTTCCTTTCTCTGATGTTCTCTCAGTGTGCGCGGCCACTAGCAAGATACGCGATTTAACGCTAGAACACTTCGCGCAGCAGCTGCATCCATCCGGCCGTCGATCCGGGCACACCAGTAACGGTGCGGCTAGCAACCGAGAAGGATCGAAATATTGAACCAGTGAAAAATAGTCACGGTCCGTACACACCGTCAACCGATCCGTAAGCGTAACACGCGGAACAAGCGTCTCCTGGCTGCTGTTTGAATCTATTTATTCACAACCCTGTGAAACTACGAATACTCTTCTGGTCGATCGAACGCATACGGTCCATTAGGTTTTAACGGTCAAATTAGTGATATCGTTGCGCGGGGTGATTATCATCCATTTCTTCGCGATCAACGCATTAATCAAGGTGTGCAATGAGACTCGAATGCAAACGGGGCCACATTGCATAACGAATGAACGAGTGCCCCAAAACACAGAAAAATCTTCCCAAAAATTCTCCTTCCCTCTCACGACACGGGAGACGGCTGCCTCCCCATCAAGTATCCCACCCCGAAAGTGTTAACCTTCCGAGCTGTGGCAAACGATCATCATCAGTGGACACGTGAAGTGAGCTTTTGTCTCTCGTTGTACGCGATCAGTTTACGTTCGAAGCGTGTGTACGTTGCCAGGTGTACTAGGGACTCTAGGGAGGTGAAATACGTACTCAAATCGAAAATGGTAAGCAATTTCCCGGTGGTGACGCGAATTGATGCGTCGCTAATAAGCAACCGCGCTGCAAGGTTGACATTAAATTGACCTACGAATTTACGTTTACCGGGAGCCAGTAGCAAACCCGAGGGTCCAATCAAATACTGGGACACACACACACACACACATAACAACAACACACATACACGCAATCATCACATATCGGAACTCGTCACAATGGCGATGATGATAAGGCTGTAATTTATCAATGCGCTCGGTTCGGTTGGAACGCGATGAAATCGAATCGGTAAACGAGTTGAGACGCTTGGCTCTCGGATATGTCCCAAAACGGCACAGCACAACAGCAACACTGCTTGCCGTGCGGTGTGGTGAAGCATTTTTTAATTCCCACTATAAATAGGACGGCCTGACAGGCGTTCCAAGTGCCAAGTTCATGCGGCGCCGCCTGGCAAACCGGAGGAAGCCGAGGGCATGTGGGCTTCTCTGGTAAACATTAAGAATATTTTTAGGTGGACGATCCTCACCCGCCACAGTTTTGGGGCTGTTGCTGTATTATCGCTTCTCAGCTTCTTTTTGGGGGGGTTTTTTTTTCGTTTTCGCGTTGTTTTGATTATGATGCCGGTATGCTTTATTTGTTTTGTTCCGATTTCGTTTTGATATGGCGTTGGCACCAACTGGGTTCACTATTAAAGTGGCTCCCAAAGAAATCCGACAACCGAACTACGGTTGTCGATCGTTAGCAGAAGATCGTTCTTATGCCTTTTTTTTTTGTTTTTTAGACGATTAAAAATAGTTTAATGACGGTGTGGACTAAATGTAGGCCATCGGCGTTTTCCTTCGCACACCCTGTGTCTATTCCAGTGGATGGTGAAATATGCTCCGCCGGACAGGCACGGACAAGTGCGGGTTGCCACAATTCATTTCACGAAGTAAACAACCGAAAACTGACCCAAACCATTTTGACTCGGCATTATTACACCGTGCACCGTGTAATCGAACGGATGCTCGAGTTCCGTGCCACTTGGTTTTTTTTTTCTCGTACTGCTAGAACTAATTGCCAATGGAACTATTGATGGGGGCGCGGTAAAGGAATGTTATGGTTATGGTGCC
This sequence comes from Anopheles funestus, assembly GCF_943734845.2. Classification (NCBI taxonomy): domain Eukaryota; kingdom Metazoa; phylum Arthropoda; class Insecta; order Diptera; family Culicidae; genus Anopheles; species Anopheles funestus. The sequence goes on along the minus strand of NC_064598.1, from coordinate 85,221,750 downwards.
CGGCAAGCTGCCAAGATTAGTGCATTTTGCGGATACGACGTGTTCCGTTGCTTTGCAAACTTAAAGAATTGCGGATACGTCATGCATGCGGATACGACGTGTTCCGTTGCTTTGCAAACTTAAAGAATTGCGTAGAATCTATTTGGCATGCGATATTGTAACTCAATCTAGTCGACAAATTCAACTTTATCCGGTATCTGGTTGTTTTACTGCTGTAATATCTCTTTTCGATTGCGACAGCCAGTCATTCCTACCGACGAAACTCGTAACTAGTTACGAACAGGCTGATTTATGTATTCACTGTGTCCAGCGTTTGACTCTCTTGTACTCCCACAGCATTTGCGAGTACTGTCCTACATCGTCGGTTGTGTATTTGCATTTACCGCCCTCTGTCCGCGTGCCGAATGTGGTAAGATACTGTTCCTGGTACCGTTCCCAGCACCATCCCACTGGCTATGGATAGAACATTTCGTAAAGGAACTGCTTTCCCGAGGGCACGAAGTAACGGCCATCACTAACTTCGCCATGAAGGACCCGCATCGAAACTACACCGAAGTACTGATCGATCCTCCTTATGACATACCGTACTACTGTAAGTAGTGTCACCCGGTCACACGTGGATGATATTCGAAGATTTTAACCTGTTCTCAATTGCAGTTCCCGTGTCGGACATTTACGAATCGAAGTATAACAGTGATTTGAGCAACCTGTTTCTTTACTGGCGCGTAGGCCTATCGACGACACAGTACGCACTGGAAGATGAAAATGTACAGCAGTTTATCGAGCAGGATGATACCGACTTTGACGTGATCATCTCGGAGCAGTTCTACCAAGAGGCATTCCTAATGTTTGCCCACAAATATCGGGCACCGATTGTGACACTCTGTAAGGAAGGACGAATTTCTATCGTCTATCAGATTAACTGATTTCATTCCATTTCTTGAAGGTACACTGGGTCACGCTAATCATATCGATCAAGCCATGGGGCTTGTTACGCCATGGTCATTTGTACCGCATCCGGTACTACTGCTGTCTGACGATATGACATTCTCCCAGCGGTGTTACAACTTCTGGATCTCCCTTGTTGATCTGATCATACGTCAATTCTATTACATCCCGCAGCAGAATAAACTGGCCCAGATACATTTTGCACGGATTGAAGGTAGTGTAAAAGTAATTCATTTTTTTTTTTTGGTAAAATCATGATCTGAACGTGTTGATCTTCTACTACCTTTTAGGTCCGGAGCTGATGCCTTCGATTCAAGATTTGGAAAAATCCATCTCCGTCATATTGGTAAACAGTCACCTGTCGACGTCTGCCCCACGTCCCACCATTCCGGGTCTGGTGAATGTGGCCGGGGCACACATTAAGCCTGCTAAAGAGCTACCCGAGGACATCAGGAAATTTCTCGACGGTGCTAAGGAGGGCGTCATATTCTTCAGCCTCGGTTCGTACATGAAGAGTGCGGACATGCCGAAAGATAAAATGAAAGCATTTCTGGAGGTGTTCCGCAATCTGAAGCAGCGAGTGTTGTGGAAGTACGAAAACGAAGACATTGCACGGTTGCCGAAAAACGTAATGGTACGCAAATGGTTACCGCAGAGTGACATTCTCGCCCATCCGAAGGTAGTGCTGTTCATTACGCACGGTGGCATGTTTGGCAGCCAGGAAGGTATCTATCGTGGTGTCCCGATGCTCTACATACCGTTCTACGGTGATCAGCATCGTAATGCGCTGAAGGCGGAACAGGCCGGTTATGCCTTAACGTTAAACTTTCCGGAGGTTAACGTCATAACGCTCGGGTCACGCATCAACGAGCTGCTCACGAATCCAACGTTCATGAAGCAGGCTAAGCGTGCGTCGGATCTGTTCCGGGACAATGTGGTACCGCCGATGCAGGAAGCGATGCACTGGATCGAGTACGTGATAAGGCACAAGGGTGCGAAGCATCTGAAAACCAATGCCATCGAACTATCCTGGGTGCAGTACCTGATGCTTGATGTGGTTGGTTTCGTTACACTAGGGTTCCTACTGCTGGCGGCCATATTTTACAAAGTGCTTGGCCTTTTCCTTACGCCACCAAAGCCGAAAACAAAACCAAAGACTCGTGACGCAATGCTCGGGATGAGAAAACCCAAATTTAACTAAAGCTGCATATTTTTTACTCGAAATAAATGTTACCGCTACTGTATACACACTGGAACGAATAGCATGCGATATTAATTGGATAACCTTGCGATACCGAAATCATCGTAAGTAAAACATATCTTTCTTCGACTCATCCACTTCGTGCAGGAGGTTGTTTTCTAAGGTATACTTAGCCATCATCTCGTACAGTAGCACCTCCAACATGCCATTTGTTCCGCTAGCCAGATCGGTAATCATTTCGTCGTCCAGATAGATGTTCAATCGGTGGAACACCTTCCGGTTAAGGGTTTGCCAATTGTCCAGCTTATTTCGGACCGCATTACATCTGGTGTAGTTGTGCAGATCGACAATCTTTGGGTAAAGGTGCTTCAAGATTTCCGCTACAAGTACTACGGTTAGATAAAAGTGCACATGTAAATTACTTCCGCTGAATTAAAACAATCTTAAAATCATCCATCGTGTGGAAACTAACCTCCATCCGAGAGATCTCGGTTGATATTTTTAATTTCCTTTGACAATTTGAATTTTTTTATCCACTGGTACACGTCTATGAGTTCTTGCGTAGACAATTGAATGGATTTCTTTCTGGGTGCCATTTTTTCCGTTTTGTCGAACTAACAGCCTTTTTTGCTTCGATTTTCTTTACTTAAACTCTCAAACAAAATTTCAATACTACTACGATTACTTTAGAGGATAATCGTTTGTGAACAGTCATAATCAAAAATGAAAGATATTGAAAAGAAATAAAATGAACGTCATTTTACATACTAATTAGTGCTAAAAAAACTGAACAATTTGATACGTCATATAGAAGAAGGTTAGCAAAAGTTATAAAATAGTACAAAACTTTAATCCCAAATTAAATAGGTACCCCAAAATGTTGGTTAAAAGCCCAAAAATAATACCCATCTCAGCAGCAGAGATTCAAGCAATCAAGTTTTCGTTTCTTCTTTGTAGCTTCTTTCGTTACATGATTTAAAATTTAAATCGCCAAATACACCTGCCATCAAAACAAACCGACACTGTTACACTTGGAACGATCTATGGAACTTGGTACTAAAATTAACCTCACAGCTGGAATTCCCTAATTAATGTTGAGTCGTACGTAGTCAGCGAGTTCGCACCGGTACCCGGCAGCATTCGCGCAAAGCAATCAAACCAGTTTCGTTTTGCTTGACCGAAAGGCTACTGTGATTGTTCGCATGATTCAATCAGCTGCCGACATCGCTGGAGGATGGTAGCAAGCGTAACAGCAACAATTATGGTACCATCGGCAGGATTACTGCTTTGGAAGCTAGCACTGGTAGTTCAGATCTTCGGAACTGGTAAGTGGCTTTGGAGATGTAAAGAAGCAATACACTTAAGTAATAATTCTCTTTTATCTGTAAAGCTTATGGATCCTTACGGGTAACAGATTCAAAAATAGATGAAGACATCACGAGTACGTTCTTGCCAAATGAAAGGGAATCAATAGACGGTGAGTTTTTGTAGTCTTATCAGCAGCAAGAATCAATGGCAAATGTTATCCTAATCTGTGCCTTTGAAGATTGCCATCTGCGGTACTACAAATATGGACACGGACCGGAACCATTGCCTGCATTTGGAAGGCCAGCATATTTGCGGGAATTCGCCCATATGGCTGCTGTAGGATGGACGAGGGAAGGTGGAAAAATCGAATGGAGCTGTGGTGGATCACTGATCTGGGAGAACTATGTGCTGACGGCGGCCCATTGCGCAGCAGACGATAAGTAAGTTGCGTTGTTTATACCCATGAACTCACACACGAAACATATTGAAACCATCGGTGCGGTTAACCTTCCCTTTTGTTTAGTACTGTTGAGCCCGATGTGGTTCGCCTTGGTGATATTAATTTGTACGACGACTCGGACAACCAGTACGCGCAGCAGCTTAAGATTGTCGAAATTATACGCCATCCGGAACATCGATTTAATTCACGGTACCACGATTTGGCGCTGCTGAGGTTGGAGAAGAACGTTGTGTAAGTGTTTGTGACATGGTACACAATATAGCACACCACGTGCTAAATATTTTGGAATCATTGGAATCATTTAAAATCAGCTTACACGACACGGTGGCTCCGGGATGTTTGTGGAACGACGAGGAAATTCCCTTTCCATCGATGAAAGCTACCGGGTGGGGTTCTACCGGGTTCGGTAAGTGTACGGCGTCCTTATCAATGATTTCTGGTCTAAAAATAGTAATCGCGAACTGTATAACCTCGCAGGTCAAGCTAACACTCCAATATTGCTGAAGGTATCGTTGAGCATTGTCCAGAAGGCGCAATGCGATCAGCACTATCGCAAAGGAGATCGTGGGTTAAAGCAGGGTTTGCAGAACTACCATCTGTGTGCGGGTGATGTTAAAATGGACACCTGTCCGGTATGTGATGTGTAGTGCGCTTCAAAGATTAGCGAACTTACATATTGGCAATTTTGTAGGGAGATTCCGGTGGACCACTGCAGATGAAGTTGCTTTCCAATGCAAAGATGACACCGTTCATTATAGCGGTAACTTCCTTTGGTAGCATCTGTGGACAATCGGTACCGGGAGTGTACATGAAGGTTGCACCGTACATACCCTGGATACGTTCGGAGCTGACCAAAAGGGGAGAGCAAGTGCAGGGTATGGGACAATCGTAAATTGTATAGAAATGGTTTTCAAGGCATCTTTCAATAATTTCAGAATGGAGTTTCAAGCCTTATGCGTGCGCACTAAGATACATACACCTGAGAGAGTACGAGGATGACGTAGTTTACTCCAAGTCTGACAAATTCGAATCGCTTGATTCCAGTAAGGCACACATGAGTATCCTCTCGTCGACACAAACGGTGAAAATACATTGGCCAGCGGGTACGAAAGGTCCTGACGACTGTTACGGTGTAATCATCGACGAGGACACTGTTGTAACACTTGCCCGATGTGCTAGTTTCCAAAGGTTTGTGGACGAAGTGATATTTTCACTACAGTTCTAAACAATCTATACTTTAATATTTTAGGAAGACGGCATCGCATATAACCTTTACTAATAATACACGAAATGATGTAGTGAAAGCACATCGCCATCCTCGGTACAGACCGAACTCGTACTACAACGATGTAGCCATTCTAAAGTTAAGAGATAGATTCCAATTTTCATCTAAGTTCGTTCCTGCCTGCATATGGAGTGCATTCAATCTACCCGATCCGCAGTTTTACGTTACCGGGCAGGGGCGGTTGGATTTGAATGAGTTTAGCTTTAAAACTGAAATGCAGAAGGAATTTAGTGAGTACTATGAATCCCATCCGTTGCACAGGGCTTATTAACTTTCTGTCTATTCGCATAGAACCGCAAATCGTGCAGGTATCACCGAGAGCAGACATTCACCAGCAGACGAACTGTAGCATCCCGGAAGAATATCTTCCTAGTGTGCCGAACGGACTGGCCCAGGAGCATTTATGCTTCGGAAACAAACCCTTCCTGGTGCCCGAGTCCTGTCAGATGTTGTTTGGAGCACCGTTAAGGCGTAACATTTGGCGATTGGGACGACACTTTGAGCACATCTACGCACTAAACCTGTTTGGGAAGGACTGTGGTTTTGGACGCTCTGCTGTAGCGACTCGGTTAGGGCCACATCACGGATGGATGAAATCGGTCCTGCTTGCTAATTACAAGGAGACGGACGATTCGGTACACTTTATCAATTCAGATCTGGTCGAGTACGATCAGTGTACGGCACCCGATGGAAGTGAAGGACTTTGCACCTATGTGCAGCGCTGTCCGAAGGTTGCGTACGATGCGCAGACAAACCGGAATGTGCGTTTCTGTAACAGCGGTTCACTGGTGTGTTGCGCATATGAGCACATTAGAAACGCAACGCGCGCTAGTGCAGCCGCAAAGGAGCTGGATGATTGTGAGGGTCGCTACCGAATGTTTCACCAAGAATTTCAATATTGGCAACCTGACAGAATCGACCAATATTATCACATGGTAAGGGATAGATCGTGTTGTAGGAACGAAAGTTGGAAAACTACATGGTATTGTTTCTTTACCGTAGGTTTATGTCGGATGGGAAAATGGTCGGCAAACGCAGTGGAATTGCCCCGGTACCTTAATTACCCGTAGCCTGGTGGTTTCGTCTGCTTACTGTCTGTTGGGTGTAGGAACTCCACCAACGGTAGCCAATATTGCCGAAGGTAATCCGAATGTTACCTGGTACAATCCGGTGATGGCTCGCATCCGAGAAGTGATCATCCATCCAAACTATAATTCTACGGCTTTGCTACACGACATTGGACTTGTGCGATTGGAAAGGGATATTGTCCCAACGGCACGCAAGTATCCAATCTGTTTGTGGCAGAATGAAACCCACACACCCTTCTTCCTCCAGAGGAAGGTCACAGGTATGCTTATATCTCTTTTTCGAGTGTTCAGACGGGATTTTGCATTCATTTAATTTGTTTTACTTTATCTCCCCGCAGTCGACGATGAATCAAAGTTCGTCGAGAGCTATGCGAAGTATAACAGCGATTGCCAGGAGTATCTAGCAATGCGCGGAAGTCGTAAGCTACGTACGTCCGAGTTATGTGCGGATGTCGATGCGTATGATCCACGCTCGTTTACTGGAGATCCGCTTGTTTGGTACAAACGTAATACGGTTGACAACTCCTCGACACAGTTCTTGGTCGGCATGCTAAGCTACGGTCGATCTCGAGATGAGCTGTACGTGCACACACGTATTTCATCGTACATTAGTTGGATTAAAAGTGTGGCCTAAATCATGCCTGTATCTAGCATACTAAGCAACGCATTTTCTGTATCAAGGTGGAAACATAATACAAGGTACACAATGAGAATATTTGAACCGACTTTTAACATTTGGTACTCTATCTTGAATATTCCGCTCACGATTAAGCATGTGCAATTTAGCAATGTTTTATTAGCGAATTATGTCATTGGGAATTAGATTGGTGGCGGATTAGAGATAAGCGAACATGAGTCTGACTCTGAAATATCCTGATTCTAGGATTTCTATAGCATCGGTCTTCTCCACTGTTGAAATGAATGTTTTTACAAACAGCTTACTTGCCAGACTTTTAGTGTGCAATGTATTTCTAATTTCCTTTTCAACATGGGAGTCTGCCGGGCCATTAAGGGTGCAGCCTTAATGTATAAAGCGACTCCAAAAATCGGTACTAAAGTTGCTGGCGAAAGTTACGATCATGTCCAGATAACAAAACTAATAAACAACTTCAACAATGCTGTCCACGCGGTCCCTATCATGTGGCGAGCCACCGGCAGACAAACAGGTACTTTGTCTTCTTCACACTAACCACCGTACTGGTCGGACGTAAATGAAACGGAAAGCTAAAAACTGTAGTCAAAGTCATTTGAATGTTGACCCTGTTGAATCAATTGCAGTGATAAGATAGGGAAACATTTAGCTGAACGCTCTAAAACACAGATGATTGTTAGTTCCATTCGTGATCCCAATCCGGTAACAAACCTTTCCATCCTAAAATGTGGTTGCGATTCGTTTTTACCGGTTGCTTGTTGCTGCTGGGCAGTGTGCTATCGAGTGCGGATGGATACAAGATACTGTTTCTTGTGCCATTTCCTGGACCAAGCCATTGGTTAATGTTGAAACACTTTATACGTGAGCTTACCGAACGGCAGCATCAGGTAACGTGTATAACAGCCTTTCCGTTTGGCGAGAAGCTCCAAAACTACGATGAGATTCTTATTGATCCGCCGTACCCCATTCGGGAAACATGTAAGTCTGTACAAAACCCAGGGCGGAGTGCATGTGCCATTGGTAACATCCGCTTGCATTATCTTTACTTACAGTTCCCGTGGAGGGCTTGTTCGCGTCTAGTCAAAAATCGGATTTCGTCAAGCTGTTCATGTACTGGGATTTAGGCTTCAATACAAGCCGGCATGGTTTGGAATCGGAGAATGTGCGCCAGTTTATTCGGCGTACCGATCTCGAGTTCGATTTGATCATAGCCGAACAGTTTTTCCAGGAAAGCTGGCTCATGTTCGCGCACATATACAACGCACCGATCGTTACGATTAGCACGTACGGCTATTCGGACTTTTTCGATCGGATCATGGGCTTACAGACACCGTGGTCCTTCGTGCCGCACATGGTCCTCTCCTATGAGGATGACATGAACATCTTTCAGCGAGCATACAACGTGATACTTTCGTCGTTTGATTCCGTTTACCGCAGATACAAATATCTTCCGCAGGCGGACCAGCTGGCAAGGGAAGTATTTGGGGAGCTAGCTAAGGAGCCCGATAGTTTGCCAAGCATAACCGAGCTGGAACAGTCCATTTCGGTTATTTTGGTCAACAGCCATCCCATTCTGAGCATAGCGCGACCAAGCATTCGTGGTCTGGTGGATATAGGTGGAGCTCACATTCGTGCACCTAAGCCACTGCCGGACGATCTGCGCCAGTTTATGGACGAAGCACGGCACGGTGTAATCTATTTCTCGCTCGGTGCGTACATGCAGAGTGCAGTTATGCCGGTCGAGAAGCGTACGGCAATACTGCGTGTGTTCGGTACACTGGAGCAGCGTGTCGTATGGAAGTTTGAAGACGAGGGTCTACTTAGGAACGATGTTCCGCCCAATGTGCTGATCAGCAAATGGGCACCGCAGAACGATATTCTGGCGCACCCGAACACGATCCTCTTCATTTCACACGGCGGTCAGTTCGGTACGTTCGAAGCGATGCATCATGGAGTGCCGGTATTGTTCATGCCGTTCTTTGGCGATCAGCATCGCAATGCGGACCGTGCGATAAAACAAGGATTCGCCCAGAAAATGAGTTTTGAGGCCTTGAACGAGCAGAATTTCAAGGATAATGTGCGTCATCTCGTAGAGAACGAAAGGTATTTCGTGCGAGCGAAGGAAATTTCGAAACTGTTCACCGATAGGCTGGTGAAACCGATGGATGAAGCAATCTTTTGGATTGAGTACACTGCACGACACAAAGGTGCTGCTCATTTGAAGTCGAAATCGATTCGTTTCAATTGGTTCCAGTACAACTCGTTCGATTTGGTGCTAATCCTAGCGGCTTTAGTGCTAGCTATGTATTTGGCTGTAACAAAAAACGAATCTGCTGTCCGTAGATCATCCAAAAACACCAGACGCGCCAAACCTAAACGATCGTAAACTTCGGCTAAAATGAAAACAATACGCAACTTTCGATTACCACTTGCTCAGTGTTCTTTCTACGAATAAAGTTATACATATATTCTTTGACTGTTTCATCTCGTTAGTACCAGTACGTTTTGTGTGGCACACGGGTTTCCTCGATGCCCTGCTGCTGCATAATATCCATCTCGAAGGTGCACAAGGCCGGCTGGAATGAGATTTCCTTCACCACATCGGCCGGTGTGTCCTTTTCTCGCTCGATATACGTACTCTTCGATTTGTAATCGTTCGTTTCCTCGTTCGTCTTCGGGATCGGAATGATGCGACCGCTACGCGTCGACACGCGCACCTTCTCGCCGTCCTCCGTGTAGCGCCACTCGATCGCGGTCGCTTGCAAATCGGATGGATCGACCAGCTGCACCTGGTTGGTGACGAGCAGCGGGCTTTCCGATTTGATCATTATGCCCGGATACTCCTTCTCGTCGGCCACCTTCCGCAAATGACAGTTCAGCCCGCTTACGATCACCCAGTTGCGCTCCTGTATCACCTGGCTAACGATACCCTGCTTACCCTTATCCTTGCCGACCAGCACCTCGACGCGATCACCACGGAAAAAGCTCCAGTTAGCGATCGGTTCAACGAACACCTTCTTGCGAATGGTGCCGGGCATATTCTGCTGCCGGAACTGTCCCGTCCACGGTCGGTTTGTGGTGAAGCGGAACTTTCTCCGCTCGACTGTCCGGGGCAAATATTGAGGTTTTCCGCGCGGTGTTTTCCAATATACCTACGACAAAGAATACCCCGTTTTAATAGCGATGGAGTTGCCTGGTGGGATCTGTGTTTGCTTTACCTGCTCCATCGCTCGTTTTACGTACGAATCGGGAAAGTTGGAGAACTTGTTCGACACATCGCCGACCTTTTGCAGTAGCGCTGTTAATCGCATTTTGTTACAAAACTGTGTAAAACTATTAGCACCAACAATTAATCGCTTTCGTGTTTGCACCGCAAAGAAACGTTGTTATGAAATCGGTTTTGTAGTAGCAGCACGGTGCATTGTTGTGACAATTGTGCCGGGTAGTGTTGGCATGCAGTGCGGCCCAGATAACATTTGTCACATCGATTATCGACTATTACATCGACGGCCGGCGAGGTGTGAGTAGAAAGGTGATGAAGAGGTTTCATAAATTATTTAACTTGTTTTGTATTGTAAATTTACGATACTCTTTTCCCAATGATTGCCATTTAAGTTATGAGTTTTCAAAAACAGCAGCTCGAAATATAGACTGCTCGAAACTGATCGAATGTATATTGCTCGAAAGCCAAGCTGCTAGACTCACGCGCTGTCAAAACAAAGAAATAAAATAGAAAAGAGGTGAAATTTTATTTTCGTTTTCTGTTTTACCCTCAAAACGAAAGGCAATAGAAAAAAAACAGGCAGGAATAAAGGCAAAAACAGCGATTCCCGCTTGAAGGCAACCTGTACGAAGGTGTGCGTCGCTAGTTTGCTTGCATTCCGTTCCGTATTCCAAATTGCCTAAGGCAACACAAACAATTGTGGTCGTCCGTACCCAATAGCAGTTCCCCCATTCATCATCATCATCGTCGTCATCGCAGAACTCATCCGTAAAGGGCAGGCGGTGGTTTTTATTTGGGGGGAAAACGTACGTTCGTGTTTGGATATCAGTTTGCAGTCTGGTTTTTGATAAATCGTACGGTTTTTTTTGCTGAAACACCAACGTGTTCTAGCGGTGTCATCCCGATTCACCGTAAATCGACAAAGCAATGGATCGAAATCCGGGGTAAGTATGTGCGCCAAGTGCCTGTGTTGTGCCCGTCGGTGCGAAAGAGTGCGCGTGCTGTATCGAGCAGGATGCAGATAGGTATGGCCGTAGAAATCGGTTCGTTCAAGAAAACTCCTGGAATGCACTTCCGCATACGTTGGCACAAGCGAAACAATGAACGCCAGCGCATCCGAGCATTAATGTTTCTTATGGTGCGTTCCAATACGCCACGATATGGCGCTCCGGATTGTTTAAACGAGCAAGTGTATGCGTGTGCCTGTGTGTGTGTGTGTGTGGATTGTGTTGCTGTATATGACCTTGTGCCCGTAATGTTGTGTACGTTTGGGACTATTTGTGTATTTTTCTTCCATCGCTCGTTTTGTCGATTTGTTTACGATTGATAATTAACAGAAGCCATCCAACGTCAACGTCAGTGTACTTTTGCTTAACGATTCGCCTGCCTTCCCTTTATTGCAGACGACAAGGACCGATGTCGATGTCTCCGGGTGTAATGCGAAGACCGGGCGGAATGTCTAGCAGGGATATGCATCAACAGAATCACTCATCCTACCAAACACAGCAGAATCTGGTATCGGCGACAGCCGGTGGAATGATGAACAATGGCGGTGGCAATGGACCACCTGCACCTGCACCACCGTCCTCGGTGGCATCGTCCTCGATGATGCACCAGATGCACCCGATGCAGCAGAACCATCCACAGCAGCTGCATCAACAGACAGCACAGATTCAACATTCGCAGCATGACGAGCTCATTCGATACATAAATGAGGCATGGAATAGTGTAAGTGGCGTTTTAGCAAAGCACCAGAAATGAGGCCAATGCGATGGTTGTTGGAGCGTGCAGTTTGAACAAGAAAAAAAAAACGAAGCTACTTTCACTTTCTTGGTGGCAAATGCCTTAGGAAATGGGGACCTTCTTCATGTTCAGGCGTGTTGCTGCAATTGAAACATCCATAAACGAGTCGCAAAGTCACGTCGCTGCTCGCGTTTACTGCTTAAAACCATATTGTTGTACACGTTTACCTCTTTTGTAGATAACTACCGACAAGAGCCAGAAGGCGCCAGTATTCTACAAGAGCGTACCTGAGCCACGATTGTCCGGATTCACACCATTCGATCTGGAACGCTGGTGGGGACAGCGGATGGTACATCACCTCAACATCGGTTCCCATGGCCACCAGTGAGCTGCGTTACGTGTGTTGAAGTTTGATGTCAGTGGAAAGGAAGAGGCAAAGCGCGCCAGATCGTTCGGGTCAACCTGTTCATGGACATTTCCATCGGCATTCGTCAACTTTCCATATCTTATATCACCCTTACTTTTACGATTTTAATGCTCCCCCTGGAAGAGAATTCCGTTATTATTTTACTGTCATCAAGAGCTGTAATTCGTATGAATGCAATAACACGTGTAAAGCATTGTACGGATTACCGCTCTTGAATGGTTTGCAATTGTTTGCCTTCTTTTCACCTTTTATTTCGACTCTACTTGTTGCACCTGTGCAATCTTTAATATTAACGTGGAGTGTCTATATGTGTTTGTAGAAAAGTAACAGATTCTTTTAAACCGCTTTTACTCTTGTATGTAAGCAAACGATGGTTGGCCCGTTTGGACCATGGAGAGGGTGCAGAGCGATCGATGGCATAGGGTAATGTGTATCGAACGAGAAAAGTGCAGAGGATGAAATAGGCAGATTGCCGTTTTGATTCGAAAAAGGATTACAATATTGTGCGAGCAAAAAAAAAACACGGAAGTGGCACACACATCCAATGCTAACAACGGTGGGGTTTATAGACAAATGCAGATTATTTCTAAACTTCATTTTTTTTCCAATCAACCCTGTCCTATTCGAACGTAATTAGTTCTCATGGAACGACGCGTGACACGAAATAGCAAAAATGATACTTCTTTTGTTTACTGTTTTACTTCAAGTAGAAGAATTTGTATCGAAAACAATAGAGAAACCGTTCCCAGTTGCAAACAGGAAATGATAACGAAATCGTGTAATTTGAATTCCTTCGTAATATAAGGGTGGCGAAATGCGAATGCTTGAACGGGATTGGCACTGTAATAAAATATCATTTGAAAAAAGGTGATCGAAATGTGTTGCTAAAAACTTGTTCAATGTAGGAACTCCAAACCAACAATCCAGGTACTGCAGAGCATCGGAGATTTTACCTTTTTATATGAAATTTTCTCTTATTCTGTGTTATGAAACCAATTTCTACATTAAACCTTGTGATGGGGCAGTAGATTGTAGGAAAAATGAAGAATAAATCGTTTAAATTAACTAAAACATTCCGTGCCAAAATTTCACAGTCCGTCGTAACGGCTATTGCTTCAAACACACCCTGTGTTTGAATGATAACCGGGAGCATTGCGAATTGAACTTGCTATTGTAAACGGACATCCCTTTCGCCAAATTGACAGTTGCCGTGCAGCGCATAAAGAAAATACCAAGAAAAAAAACCTGGCGAAACATTCCATTTGTTGTGTTCGAAGATAATAGGCCTCAAGAAGGGTGAAACGATAAATAAAAGAATATAAATTAATCTCTTTCGCCTAGAAATTGGTCTTGTGACCCCGCGTACGGTTGTTAGTTTCCTTGCCAGTTTTAGCTTATGCGTGTTCAGTGCACAAGTGCTGCAGTGTTTGTGTGAAGTGATACCTATTTGGAAATTTTTCCACAAACGACCCTGTTTGTGGGTCGCTGTGTGTCAATCAAGTAGGCACATTTTCTCTGTGCACTGTGCGGAATGTACATGGTTTCTAGATTGGTGTCTTGCTTTTTGGTGAAGGTGTGAAAAGAAGCTTCTGGTTGGCGTGTACGGGGTTGTGCGTGCGGATCGCACTCCGATGCCTTTGTTGATCTAGAGAAGTGACGAAAGTTTATCCCTGGTGAAGGATAGTAGCAGTGGGGCTGAAAGATTGCTCAAAGATAAAACGGCTACTGGACAAGTAAAGCCTACCCACCATGAGCAAACATATGTACACAACGGCAAATCTGTCGGATGTGGAGCTGAAGGACCAAGGAAATCGGTTGTTCTCCGCACGGAAGTACGACGATGCCGTCAACCTATACACAAAAGCGATCGTAAGTATTGTTGGACCACCATCATCATCATCATCCAATCGTACACCCATCTCTTCTGTGATGCAACTGTTTCAATATGTTTTTTTTTCATCTGCAGTGTCAAAGATAATGGTGCAAAACATTATGCACCGGGAATCGGAACATTTAGTTCGCTATCCTGCCTAGGTTGAATCAAGCAATCCCCACGAGTACATATTCACATCACACTCCAGTGCATGTCCATATTTTTTTTTACTGGCAACGTTTAATCGCTTTTTTGTTGCTTTTCCATTGCTGATAACAATGCAACGAATGGGTTTTAGGTACCGAACGTGTTACGGTATCCTGGGTGTTGTTGGCATGAATATGTCATGTTTTGACGGCGCCTGGAGAACAGCTTTTTCGTAGGGATAGTCTCTAGTTTGCCTCCTTGCCGATCCGAACGAACCATAACGAATCCGAATGGGCTTTTAACACATTTCAAGGTTACCGTTTTATCGATAAGATTCCCTGTTTTTTCCCCTTCACTCCATGACGATCCATGCCTACGGGGACAACAGTCCGTTGTGGGCGGTTTTATATGCGTACTAACACAATGGAGCGTTAAAGCAAAATCAATTTGGAAAATTCTTGTGAATTTCGGTACCACCAGGTACGTGTTAACTATATTCGAGGAAGCGGTCCTATCGAATCGTATTACCTAACCCATACTGACCAAAGATGATCAAACCCGGCGATAGGAGCGATACTATTTATTGCCAAAAGGTTGATTGTTGGAGCCACTGCTTAACCCATTTATCGAACGCTAAACAAACTTCCGTCGAGTATTCTTTAGCCATGAATGGACCATGTGGTTGCTTTGGTTAAAACATCATTTATTTGATTGTTGGCGCAGCTTAGTTTATTAATTTCCATTGCTTAGTTTATATTACTCATTATTGATTATCTTCTATTCACGAAACGTACTCAACTATTGAACGTCAATTTTATGATATGATTTACCTCACTTGTACACAGCCACGAACTTGGTTTGTTGCACCAGTTCGTTTCCTGGCATTATATTTAACACAATAATCCCACCTGCATTCCATGGCCTGTGTCATACCAGATTGTACGAATGCCGTCATGCCCTCCTTCCTTGTGACGTTATTTCCCTGTGACGATTTATGAATGGAACATTAAGACTGCAAGGCCGTAAGCTTGCTTGCCGACCGTTCTTCTTTTCCACGAACCAGACATGTTTGCATGCTAATTGGATTGGGAACTCGCAGCCCTCCGGCAGCCTGCATGTCGTGGGCTACCTTTAAGGTAGCTGAAAATATTATTCCAGCTTTGATTGTGGTACAATCTGTCGAATGATGAATCCTGAAGAACGCATGCCTTGTGCTTTAAAAGATTTTTTCTTTGTCCTCTATTTAGTAGCTGATAAGATGATAAAAGAAAAGGCTAACGGTTGCTGAGAAGGACAATAAGAAGGGATCGTCCCTTTCTTGAGCGATTCTTTCGGGCAATCCATTAATGCAGTTCGTTTTGTAGCAACTGTGGGTCTTTAGCACCTTACAATGCGGTGAAGTGTTTTTGACCTAGGACAATGTGGCCAACGTGTGTTCCGGGATGTGTTCCACAGATATCTGCACGTGAAGGTTGGAAAAGGGCACACGTGTGGTTGGGCTTCGTTAAGGTATCATGTTTCAAATCAACGTTTTGCTGTGTGGTACATTTGACGTACATTTAGTTCATTCGAAAATACATGAATAATTACTCTTCTGTGACTGTGAAAAGATGAAGGAAAATCTGTTTACGAATAATGTGCTTCTTTCGTCGAAATCTTAAAGTTTAATAGTTTAAGGGTGAATTAATTAGTTCTTAAATTGCAATATATTATATTGAGTCAGGATCTTGTAAAAAAACATTACCGATTGTCAACAATGGAATGAGCTTGCTCTCCACGATCGTCACGATCAGCTGATGTAGCTATTTGTTAATACTTGATCTCCCAACCTCATTGTTGTATAAATATATAATGTAAAAATAGCCTATGTAATTTGTGAGACATTTGACCAGATCATTCTAGCCTAAATAACGATAAAAAAAAGTTCCTCTATACGTCCGTTATATCCAATAAATGCCTTTCATAGACGGGGACAAGATCGATCTATAAAGCTAAAACTATAAAGTGACCGTGATCGCTTTACTTGGTAACTTTAATTGACTACGATTTCGTCCCCTGCATATCAAGTAATGGACACTGCGTTCTTCGCCATTCTCGAATTCGTCTTATCATTTAACCTTAACCTTCCATACGTTGTGTCTGTACGATGTGTACGTTTGGTTTACTAACTGTTCATTTCTTCAAATATATCTACCACACAAACACAGATCAAAAACTCCACAAATGCCACCTACTTCACCAATCGCGCCCTTTGTCACATCAAGATGAAGCGCTGGGAAACGGCCTGTAGCGACTGTCGGCGTGCCCTCGACATGGATCCGAACCTGGTGAAGGGACACTTTTTTCTTGGTCTTAGCCTGATGGAGCTGGAATCGTTCGACGAAGCGATCAAACATCTGCAGCGCGCTCACGATCTGGCCAAGGAGCAGAAGCTTAACTTTGGGGATGATATTGCCTCCCAGCTGCGGTTGGCCCGAAAGAAACGCTGGAACATACAGGAGGAGAAGCGCATTTGTCAGGAGATAGAGCTGCAAAGTTATTTGAATAGGTATTTATTTATTCTATGTGTGAGATTCAGTTAACTAATTTTAGCAATTCATCACTTGTAGGCTTATCACGGAGGATATGGAAAATCGCTTAGCTAAGCTGAAGTTGGATGACACGATCAATGAGGAAACGCTCAAGGAAAATGCGTTAGAAATCGAACGAGAGGGTGTAAGTGTTGGATTTAGTTTTAGTTTACGGATTTTTCCTACGATTATGTTCCTTGTGTAATTTATATTTATTGTTAAATCATGCACAGGAAAACCATATGACTGAATTAAACAATCTGTTTGCTAAGGTTGACGACAGAAGGCGGGTAAGAATGAGTAGTTGTACGTGTTGGTGATACAAGTGATACAAATTAATTTTATTTTCCTCTTCAGAAACGAGAAGTACCTGATTATCTATGCGGCAAGATCAGTTTCGAGCTGCTGGTAGATCCCGTTATTACACCATCCGGTATGACGTACGAGCGAAAGGATATCGAGGAGCATCTGCAGCGGGTCGGCCATTTCGATCCGGTTACGCGCGTGAAACTTACGCAGGATCAGTTGATATCGAACTACTCGATGAAGGAGGTAGTCGATGCGTTCCTGCAGGAAAATGAGTGGGCGCTGGACTATTAGTAAACGTAGACACGCAGGAAAGGAATTGTTAGTCAGGTGCGGGTGTATGATTCAAGCATGGAACGAATGTATCGGAAGGAATGTGTAAGTAAACGTGTAGCAGTGTATTAAATGTGTCTTTTCGCTCCTAGAACGATTCTCAAACCTAATGGATATGTGGTTAGAAGAAATAGAAGAAAAAATGTGGATTGAATATTGTCAAATGAAAGCAATCCAGGTGTGTTACAACTAACCCCCCGCCCCCCGCCGTAAATGATATCGCGCGATAGGTGCGTGAGATGGCCTCTGTGCGCAAGCAAGCGATAAGAGTGTTTTCAAGCGCAAACTGAACTAGAACAGCGTAAAAAAAAAATAACTTCCCTCTCTGTTTTGTCCACGTAGTTTACGTTCTTGGCCAGGCGCTTCTTTTCGATGTGATTTAAGTAAGGGACTTTAAGTAATTAGGTATGTAATTTAAAGATTTCTGCGCCAGTAGTCAACGGCGCTTCGATCTACTGTTAGTAAGTGTAGTGAGAGCAGAAGCAAGCAGAAGAGAAAACACATAAAAACAGCATAACTCTTTAATCGATAGCGGTTGGTACGCTTTTCGGTGATAATCTAATCCGTTTTGAAATCTTGAGCGTAGTTTTTGTTTTCTGTCAAAACTAGTAAATAAACGAATGCTATAATGAAGTTAATGTTACAAGAGGGGAAAAAAAACTCTTTCGAATATTGCTGTCCACATTAAAGATGTAATATTTAAGGTGGAGATATACACTCAGAGTTGCTCGAAGAAAAAAGTAATTGGTGCCGCGTTTGCTGTACTCCTTCGGCAAAAAACATCGAAATCCAAATCTTTTAAAATGTAATGAAAAAGAATAGATACACGAAAGAAAAAATAGGTACATTGGTTTACCGGGTTTTTGGAGAAAACGGAACATTGAAGAATATTAACGTACGGCCGATGAGGTTACTCTTTTGGTTGTAACTTCGTTGTTGGTTGGAACAAGTTATTTAAAATGTTCACTAGATATTCTCCTAGAAAGCAAAAATGTAATAGATTTTATTTGATTTTGATTTCGAACAAGCTGACTGTTGTATATCTCCCCTTTTGTTTTGAACTATTGTTTTGAAAATTGTACACATTAAAGAAGCAATTTGAAAAAGATACAATTTAGTCAAGTTGGTTTGATAGTTTTGGTGACTTTGGTAGAATTGTTAAAGCAAGTTAAACATATCCGGGTTTCGTTCATTATCACGAGCTTCAAACATAAATCTGGCTGGAAAAAGATTGTTTAAGCGTTTGCTGATGCTGACTATTATTGAATTCTTGTTTCTGAAATAAATTTTCCTTATCCAAACATGTACAATGGTCCAAGTTAAACGATGTTTTGTTTGATATTAGCATGATATTAGCAACAGCATGAAGTAATGTTTATTATTTGATCATTCTTTCAATTCGATACAATGTAATGCCTTAATTTTAAGGTTATTTTTATTTTTTGTGCAATTCTATTCTTCAAGAATTTGGCTAACTTTTGCTCTCAAATGTTCGTTCCATCGGTTCCTTTCGCTTGCAAGGGATATTGTCATTTATTGCCGGGTTTTATCTGCCACAATCAAACAAGTGTATAATGTTTTGGTTTATTTCTTATCATCTTGCATATCGTCTGTAGACATAGTTCCTTCGGTGCATGAAAAATAAACTTCCTCATCTTGGTCAGTGATCATTGGTGTATTAGATTCAGTTTCAAACGAATCACTGTCTATTGTGATAATTTCGTCTGAGAAGGTTTCCGATTCGTATGAGATGCGCTTGGGCCGTGATTGCAGTTTCGGCTGATTGGTAGCTGTCCGGCGTGGTTGATCCTGCAACATTGTTGTCCGTTGGTGTACTGAAACTTTTTCGATAATTAGAAATTTTTCGCTGGTTTGTACTGCGCCAGTATTGTCCACTAATTGGTTCTCACGAGCATCAAAACGGGTTTTTTCTTGAGTTATCTTAACAGTACGTCGTGGGAGATACTCAGATAACACATCCGGGTTGATGTCCACTTCCTTTTGCATTTTAGAATAATCAGCAGTTTCATACTTTTTATTCAACGCGTCATCATCGAACCGCAACGTGGACCAAAACAAGTTTTTGCGCTTTTCACTTGGAATTCTTGACTCTCGAACGAGTTCCTCTACTACTTCCGGGAGCTGTAGTGTCCATTTACCTTTCATCGATGAGTGGTGTTTCAATTGGGATAGAAATTTCCGGTCGTCGGCCTCACGTTGCCGTTGGTACATGGTTATGTAGGTGGAAAGCTTTTCCAACTTGCCTGACCAGTTGTTAAATCTTGTCTTTAATGTTTCTACAATCTTTTCCTGATGTTCGAGCACTAAGTTGTTTACAGTCATATCAACAAAGCACAGCTTTCTGATACCCGCATTGGCAAGCTTTTGTCTGTATGCCGTTAGTTCTTGGGCGCTGGTGATTGGCACCTTGATCGCCATTCGGAACAATCCTTCGTTGTAGCGTGTATCAAAGCGTACCTCATCGAGATACTTGCGGATCCGTTGTTTGGGCACTAGCAAATAGTTTCTATAGAGCTTTGCCGCGAACGTTTGGCGGAGTGTTTCATTATGCGTCGGAAGTGTTTGCGCCAAAACTTGTGTTATGTTGGTGTGGCGAAAAAACAGCTCTCGGGCGTATACATTTTCTAGCATCTGTTTTTCCTTGGCATCTTTGGTTTGGCTTCGTTCATCTGATGTTTTTTGTACAGGGATAGATTTCATTGTTTCGGCAGAGGTTCTTGAATCAGATGCTTTGGATGTACCTGGTTCTGCAGTCACTGAAGTGGAGGTAATCGGATCAGTAGATACATTCGAAATGAGCACGTGCTTACGTTTACAATGAGTTACAATGGACATTGCTACCGATTGATTCGAGCTAGGCAGATATAATCGTAATGCCTTTTTTTGTTTTACTCACTCAGATATTTTCAACACGCAATAGAAACATCCGTAATAGACTAACTCGGATCAACTTGTAACGAGCAGCAGCGTTTCGTTGCGAAGAACCACGCAGAAATGGCCGTTCGGCAGAAACAGACAGAGATGGAAGTATGCGAGAGCAGGAGCAATATAGGCACGATGAACCGATGATGAAAAATTGGTGACTTGTCGCAAAGCACGAATTCTTCTTTGCGTTGCTATAGAATCACAGCCTCCTTTGGTAATGAAGAAAAACCAACAATTTTCTACTTGTCAAGCTTTCAGCTAGTACCTGTTCTTCTGCGATGGATTATTTGGATCGTTTTCTTAATCATCCAACTTTCTTGTAGTAGAAAACCATTCTTGTTGTTGAATTGTTTTTTTTTTGACGAGGCTTTTTTCATTCGTCTCTCAGCGAGGGCCGAAGTATGTGCGAAAGAATGTGGTACGAAAGATCGGGCGGCAGCTTCACCAATTATAGTTGTGTAGGTGGTGGCGTGATAACGAAGCAGCACAGATAATGATCAAAAGGAGAAATTGTCATCAGTAGCGATCGGGCAGTGATACATTCGTGTTGTGGGAAGCTTTCGGTGCGTAGACAATTTTGCAAGAGTTGGTTTTTTGGTACTAAAAAGTGATCCTCGAGGATTTCATTCCATTGAAACAATGGTTCGGATATGAATTCGTGTGTGAGTGTGAAGTTAAACAGTCTAGATTTGTTTAGCACGTGTTCAAATTGTTGCCAGCGTCGGCTTGGCTTTGTGTCGGCGCATTGCTCCCGTGTGTTGCGTATTGCATTCATTTTGATCGAGTGTTTCTATACACCAAAGCGTGTAAAGTGTGTAAGTGGAAGAAGAATGCCACCGTGTGAAAGTAAAAGGGTGGTCCAAAAATCACAAAACGTCTATCGAAGCAAATGCAAAGTTTTTAAATCAATCTGAATCTTTTTTTTTATAAGGAGAAGATTGTACAAAGTGTCAAAAAACGATAAAGCAAAGCGAATGACGCTGTTGAGGAAGCTGTGTTGAGGTAGTGTATGTGAGTACGCTTCCTTATTAGCTCTTTCGGGATTGAGTTCGGGTCATCAATACAATTTCGGATCTAATGGTATCGTGGTGATCGTGATTAAGTGATAACAAGACTTATTTCATATTGACGTACGTTCTTGCGTTCTTACTCTAACGTTAAAGTTATCATTGTGATGAGCGCAGTTCGCTACACGCTAACGACGGAGGAATAAAAAAATTACTTAATTAGTAATTAATTAATATTAAAAATAACAACTATATTTATAAATTAAGAAAAAGATAATAATAAATAATTTAAAAAAAATAATAATAAAAACATAATAAATAACTTGTGTGAAGTGTGGGTTGATTTTTTTGATGAAAAAAGTGAGGTACATTTCTCAGTGCAAAAGCTTATTGTGTGAAATCGTGTTTCGAAAAATGTGGCCATTATTGGCGAGCGTTGTGTTTTAAATGTGCAAAAGAGCATCGAAGTGTGTGTCTATGTGCTACGAAATAAAAAGAAAGTGTTGGTTGTTTTTTTTGTGTGTGAAAAAAGTGTTGTCTTAATGCTTATTGCGTGAAAAATGTGGTTGTTTTTCGAGTGTAAATTGTTTTTTATTTTTAATATGCCAAAGCGCATTGAAGTGTGCCTATGTGAAAGAAAGAAAAAGAAAATGCCATAGTGTAAAGGCTAAGGGACGAAAGAAGCAGATTTGTGTTGTGAAGTGAATGAAGTGAGTTAAAGTAAAGTGTCCTGCATACAAACTATCAGTAAATAAAATTGTAAGGTAAGTAAATTACAAGCCTCATTCCACCCTACGGCCTCCAATGGGCTTGATTTGCCACTAGGTACACGGCCATCTTGTTATCTTACCTGTTCATTTAGGACATTTGTGCAAATATGTTAGCCTTTGTCATCATGTTTTAGCCGAACGGCCGTACACCAAAAGCATACCGTTTTCTTATTAACATCTCCCTCACATTCTCTCTGTATCGCGCTTCACATTTATTAATGCTCAGATTGCCACATACCATCCATGTTGCCTGTGTTAGCCTACACGTTTATTCTTTTGGTTTTTTTTGCAGTGTGTTTGTCATGTGTTTGTTATGTGTTTTGTAATGTTTTTTTTCTTCTTGTTGTTCATCGATTAATTTCAGTTCAGTTTCTTCGCGCCAGCACTAGAGAGTGTAGTTTTACATCACTATATGCATGGCCATCTTTTATGATGCGTTTACATTGCATTGTTTTCATCGCGGTTTGTATGTTTTACTGCTTCTTCTTCTTCATGATCTAACCATCTGAGCAACAGGCTGCTAGATTTGGGTTTTTTACTGACTGGTGAGATCGGTCTAGATTTCCGTTTTTTGTTTTCTCTTTGTAGCTTTTGAACTGAATTTTTGCTGTACTGTTTGCTGTATGAAGGAGCGTAAACTATTCCTGTTTACATGTTGATGTTGGTTGTTTTTGAGTAGCATTAGGCAACAGTTTTCTTTTATTCATGTTGCTTTGGCCTGCCATATTAGGGGGATTTTTTTTATCTCTCTACCGTTGCACATTGGTCTGTTTTTTTTAAATGGATTTATTCGTTCATACGAAGGGCATTGTTTGTTGTTTCTCTTGCGGTTTATCGAATGGTTTATAGAACCAAAAAACAAAAATACATTGCCAAATATTACGATTTCTTTTTTCTTATTGCAAATTATGGTTCTTTTTGTTCCTTTCTATCCCGTTTGCTGTGTAATGGCTCTAACAAATCTTTTGTTTGTGAGTTTTTGACTCAACTCAACTTTTTTTTCATTTCCGATTAAATCACTCTGTTAACTCTGCCCCAGAGCGAAACAGGTTTGCTCGGATGATACTTTTGCACTCCGATAGTTTATAAACACTTCTACACTTCTCAAGCGTCGGACCGGAATGAAGTATCAACCGCTTGTCTGTCGCGTGTTGGAAAGGAATAAACTGCACGAAACAAGCTAAAACTAATTTTTAATCACTACGGTCTTGTCTGTATCGGGTTGGAATGAAGAATTTACACATCTATTTGCGACTCGTCCAGCGGGCAATTAGTTGGTTGAATTTTGATTTTGATTTCTCGCCCCATTCGGAAGCTAAGCGCTTATGTACATGAGTTGATCGCACCATAGTTACGTTTGTTCGGTTTACGATGTTTAGCAGTATTGTTGGCGGGGTCGAATTAATCCTTCATACAATAACAAGTAACGTTAAACCTATACCTGACAATGAAATCTGAAGCTGAAATCTAGGAGAGAAAAATTATTCATTTCATACTTCTCACCTTACTGATGGTGATCCGGAATAGTTCTCGGTTCTGCCTTTTACTTTCAAGTACAATGATCACTATCGATTCATGATCTCCACGGTCGTCGCTTGCTTGTTGTGCGAATTTTGATTTGTTTCGTCTGTTTCCTTCTTCCTTCTTCCTTCTAGTTTTTGTCATAAACATTTGCAAACATTCTTCATTTATACGCTGTTTTCTTACTGAGTGATCTTGCACCATTCTTTCACTCTATGCACCTCCCTAAGTGGCTAAGGGGTCATCCTGCTGGAATGGGTTGAATAAAGGTTTCTAAACTTAGTTAACAATGCAATAGATTATTCGCTCTGATAAAATCCTTTTTAAATTGTTTCAACAAATTTATAATCAACTTCTACTGTGCATCGGAACGTAACGGGTACATTATAGAATCATCTGTGGAAACAAAACTGTACAACGCCGGAAGCACTGCTGCTGAAGCGTGCTTGCAGCAATTGCAACTGTTTCGCGTTTTTCTCTCACTCTCTCTCTCTCTCTGTCTCTCTACGCTGTCGGATTAAGAAGCATTCTACGGGTGTGTCCTACTTGCCAGGACATGACATTCTTTATGATGGGGGGTTTTTTTGTGTGTTTCTGTTATTCTGATTTTATTGATTACCGCTAATAGACATTTAACGAGTGTTTGGAAGTTGTTTGTCGGTTGGATACGGATGGGCGAAGGAAAAGAGGACCAGAAGTGGAAAAAAAAGCTTCATACGAGCATATAGAATTTGCTAACTTAAAGCGTTTACGGTAGCAAAACACAGAAAAAGAGTTCGGTTGGTTCTGCTTAACTGTTCCGTGGAAGTATTTCGTTTACTGTGGCCAATCCCAAATAACCTCTCAACCTTTCAACTCTCGATGATAAGCGTGTTTTGCGCTTAGTTAGCCAAGAATTTTGGTGTTCGAAGTAGACGTCCTTGTCTACACAATCAGATAATTTAGCTTTACCAGCATTTGCCTTTAGCGAAACACCGTTTTTGTCAATGCTAATTTATACTTCATTATGGTTTTTTTTTTACTATTTGTTTGTGTGTGGTGTGAGAGAAGGCTGCCAGGAGAAGTTGCTCAAATTTACACATTAAAAATATATATATACTTTGTCAATACATTTCTTTTACACAATCCGATGGCGATATGTAGAGCTAGACACTAGACATGTTTTTTTTTGTTGCTTCTTCTCTCTCTTGTTGTTCTCTTTGTTTTGCTTAAATATTTTAATTAGTATGATTTTTTTACCCCCATAGCAACAAGCCATGACGTGATGAAGAATACTTCAAAAGCAGTCAAAGCGCGGTAAACCAATAGACATCACCGAGTGCGTTGCAGCTTAATATAAGGAAAAGTAACCATTGCTTGCGATTTTTTTTTCTTTCTCTCTTGCTTGGTTTTGGGTTTTGCCGTTGCTGTTAGTAGCATTCTTTGTGTGTGTGTTTGTGTCGGTCCCTAGCTCATCAGAATATCCAGTTTTGAATATCTCTGTACGGATGTGAGACCTCTCTGGTTTTTGGTACCGTATCCTCTATTCACTGAATCGCGCCCAGTTTCCTCTACTAAAGGGGGAGGGAGTTGTATAAGTCTATCGGAGGCCGGATAGGAGAAGTCTCTACGTACACGCTAGTAGGATTTAGGGAGAGAAGGGATTTTGTTTCATCATAATCTACTGTCCTAACTTCGCTGGACTTAACACTAGTTCCGGTTCGGTTTTGGTGGTGTTCACTGACGACGATGCGTGCAGCAGTGTGGAGGCCGCCGTAGTGATCGTATTGGTTCCTAGCGTGTTTGGCTCGTGTTGCGTGAAAGGCGGTGGCGAAAAGATGTAGTTGCTACTGCTGCTGCTGCTGTTGCTGTGATAGTGCGGCGAAACGGACGGTATGAAACCGGGCAGCGGTGAGGAAGTGGCCGACGATCGGTGGTAACCACCGGCAACCGACGACGAAAGGTACGACGTCGAGGGCAGTGGCGAAAGTTGACCCGGCAGCGGTGTGCTACCGGCAAAGCTAACCGTTGGCCCTACCGTGCCGGTCATCGAGCTGACGGCGGTCGGCAATGTGAGCAGATTGCCCGGCGCTGTGCTCGTACCGGGGGCGGCCATTTTGCTCGACTGTAGCGTACCGTGCACGGCCGACCCGTTCGCCGACATCGTCGGAACGGTGAGTGATGAGGATGTACCACCGGGGATGGTCGGTGGGGTTGCCGTTACGGCCGTTCCCTTTGTCGGTGAGCTCAGTGGCGTAGGGCCTATGATCATAAGCGATGTTTCCATCAGCAGATTCGGAGGTTCGCTGGGCATCATCGTATTGCTCGCACCGTACGCGGAGTTCTGCAACTCTCTAGCCGGTTTCTGCTGGTGCACGGACGTTCGCTGGCGGCGCAATTTGCTGTCCTTGCGCTGGTGGCTAGTGCCACTGCTGGGTGAATGGGATTGTTCCTCGTCTTGGTCTTCGCCGGTAAGATCTATTACCTGCGTGTCGGACGCTTGGGTGGCCGCTTGCCGTCGATGCGTGTCCTCCTCACCGTCCGATATGCTCACGATCGCGCCCTCATTCCGTCGTGGTTCAATCTTCTTCAACTCTAAAGGTGGT
Source organism: Anopheles funestus (assembly GCF_943734845.2). Taxonomy (NCBI): domain Eukaryota; kingdom Metazoa; phylum Arthropoda; class Insecta; order Diptera; family Culicidae; genus Anopheles; species Anopheles funestus. The sequence continues at coordinate 85,195,357 of NC_064598.1, read as the reverse complement.
TCTATAATGTGGGGAAGAGTAATAATATAAAGTTAGTTAATAGAAAGTCATAAAAAGGTATTTTAATTTTGTCCCTGTTTTTCACTGTACAAAAAGCTTAATTCGTCGGAATTCGGAAAACTTCTCAGAGTAAAGCGGAGAAATTTTGTAAAAATACATTTTGAATGTATTTTAAAGACCCAATAGCCATTAATTTTGCTATGGTCCTATTCAAATAATATTAACTAGCAGATTGCATACATTTGGGCGTTAATTCGTTCGCTTGATTCGCTTAATTCGTCGGAATTCGGAAAACTTCTCAGAGTAAAGCGGAGAAATTTTGTAAAAATACATTTTGAATGTATTTTCAAGACCCAATAGCCATTCATTTTGCTATGGTCCTATTCAAATAATATTAACTAGCAGATTGCATACATTTGGGCGTTAATTAGTTCAGAGAAAGATCAATGGCGTTTAAAGTATTTTAACGGAATGTAATCTTATTTCTAATCAGCCTAACAAACCAATTTCTTACCTTCCAGCTTTTCCGGTTCTTTGATAATAGGAACGATTCGGTTCGATGACACCTTTTGCTCATTCTGCAGAAAGAGTGACGTGGTCGCGATCTGCCGCAGTGCCTCCACACCTTCGTAGGTTTTGGTTTTTACGATGGATTTAGGATAGATTTGAGGCTGTTTAGTCTGGAAAGCAGAATGATTATCAGTCAGCCCATTAAAAAAAAAATATAAATGACGAATTTGTAGGATTTTACCGGTATGTGAGGTCCGCGTGCTATCGATACTCGTTTACTGTCGCCTCGTAACAGGGAAGTTCTATGATCTGCGTCTATCTTGGCGTTTTTCTTATCTCGCGCTCTACGACTAGATGATATACAATGGGATGGGCATATACAAAACAGGATACGTAATATACAACAAAATAAGCCGAGACCTGGAATAAAAAAGAGGCTTTGTTGAGTCAAGATTACATCAAACTCATGGTTGGGAATTCATTTCTTTACCGCTACGTACCAATTAACGATGGTCCGATTAGTCTTAGTTCAACCGTTTTGAATCCTTTCTCGCCGGTACCGACGAATGCTATCACTAAACCGATTGCTATGGTACCTAAACCTACGTATAGGAAGGCATTGGCGAATGAACTGGGTCCTCTGAGTACGCCGAGCAGGTCTTCATCGTCCGAGGAGCCACCTAACGATGAGTCTTGTATCTGGATGGGGAAGAAATCCATTTGGAAGCGATAGATGTTAAGCATATCCAATTTTTGGTGAACGTGGGCCGAATCACTTACCCGATTCCGTTTGACCCATCGTCGATGGCAAGAGGCGGGTGTTTCCTGTACGCTGCAACGTCTTCCTCTTTCTAACCATGCTGCACGACCTTGGGCACACTGTACAGGTTTGGCATTGGGTACAGTCGGTTTCAGAGAGTACACACAGAAAAGAAAGGTTTACATTAGTAGAGGTCTACTACTGGAGGACCGGGTACACAGAAAGGTTTAGGTTTGAAGAGGGAAGTTTTGAAGGAGGAAGTAAAGATACATTTTATATATTGTCGTATTTTCTTTTTTTTTGCAAAATCATTCGTAGCAAGTCTTAGCAGAGTCAGTTTGAAGGCTATAACATTTTGCGCCACTAGTCCAAATATTTTGTTTACATTTTTTTCTTGCAACTTATGTTAATATACACCGGCAGTATTTGTTTCCTTATTGCTGAAATATAGTACACTGATTTGTTATTGCTTTGCGCACGATTGTGATCCGGTGGTACGATCGAACAACAGGTTTTTTTTTCATATCATAGAGGTTAAAAGGAGTAGGATAAGTAGCTTACCTAGATACAGCAGAATAGTGGAAGATAGAGTGTGCAGAAAGAAGTTTGTGCGCTTTGGCGTGGCCCACACACAGGCGAGACAGTAATGGGGGAGTGTTTTTTTTCTGTTAACAGTTTCATTGTACAAAGTCAAAAAGGTGTAGAGCTTGAAGAACAGATAGATGGGTTGAAATGTCAACAGTGTAGTATCACACTACTAAACGCTGTCAACTGTCAAATAATTTTTCTTGAACTGTCAAAATGCATCACTAGCAATCTACCTGCGCTGCATCTTTACACCTTTTTGGAGAGAAAGTGAATATTATAGCTACTACTACGACGCTAAACGGCTTTTTTTAAGCATGACAGGCGGTGAGCTCAGTACACTACACAACTAGCAGCTAAGTACACTACGCAAGCATTCCAGGGCACGCCTCTAGATGCAGTAGAAAACCTACTCCCGTTGTGGTGAGTCGTTTTGTGCAAAATCTTCTCTTCGTTCGTTGATCGTCCTTTTTTTTATCCCGCGGCCCGTTCAGTGCCTGTGTGTGCTGTACAGTGGTGTGTTTTTCCATTGGACAGTGAGTAGTGTTTGGTGATTGTTTTCCAGTATCGTTATCCTCTGGTAGTAGTAGAGCGTGAGTTGTGTAGCAGTGTGGTAGGAATGTTTGCGAAGTAGCCAAGTGCCAAGAAAAAACGGGTCGAAAAACTAATGGGTAAAGTTTTTACGTATTGATGGATTTATCGTTCGCGCTTGCTGCGTCGCTGGTTTATGGGAAGGGTTTGAACCGCGTGATTTTACACGCTTTTACTTACCTCAATGTGACATTTTTCGAGTAAACAATTGATAGATATTGGATTATTATATTGCACTAATCTCATTTCATTGTGCCTTCTTTTTTCAGTGTAATAGAAGACTTGTAAACATAGGTAAATAGAAAGAACACTGGTAGAGTTCTTGAATTTTATCGTTTTTGAATATAAAATATAGCTAATATGAATGCTGATAGGCTTATTTATAGTCTGAATCATAATGAATGTTAATCTAAAATAATTGGTATGCAAGTCCGTAAAACATTTTTGTAGCTAAATGTTTAAAATATGGTTTAATTATAAATCTCTTTTAATCACTTTATACAGATAGCTGTAGTATTACTACACGCTTAAAAAAGTATTAAAAGTGTTGAAGTATTGAATTACCCCTTGAAAACCTTTTCAATATAGCTTGATGGAGGCGCCCGGTACTTGATAACGAAGCCGGTACTTCCAAATATAGTAAGATTAGTAACTAATCTTATCCAGACTTTTTTATCCCTGTATGCAGGACTGACTTTCCATTTGCCCCAATAAAATCAATTTAAGCCAGAAATATTAAACCAAAATCTCCTGGAGCTTTAGTACCAAATAGAAACAGTAGTACAGCTATGTTGGAAGAACTATGTATGAAGTTTCTGTGTTGTCTCACATTTCTATTTACCGTCTCACCAACGTTTAATGTGCAATTGATTTTTTTTTGTCACATTACTGTACACACACACACACACCCCATACCATGGAAAACTGTGTCCTTATTGCGCTGTTGTCCACTGGTGGCGTGCGCGAACTAGCTTGCTTCGCCTCCATAAATAACGAATGTGTTCATGCATTTTAATTACTTCCTAATCACTTTAGCTTCTCCGAAAGCTGAAAGCGTTCAACTGGAAAGGTCCAATTTCTAGTGTTAACCACGTATATATGTACGGCGTGTGTACTGATACATATGAGGCAGAAGTTTGATATTTAGGGGCGTACACATCATCCTCATGCTCTTTCCGGAGGTTAGAAATTGGGGGGTTTTGGGAAGTTTGCGGAAGCTCATCCTGACCGACAGCGGGCATATGAGCACGAAACGCGTTTTACGTACCCATCCGAATGGGTCAGCTTGGGCAAGATATGGAGATGCTGTAATAACCAGCTCCAGACTGCTGCTGGCGTATTTGGTTGCGTAGCCCTATCGGGAATACGACCGTGTAGCCAGTGTAGTCGACGGCTGATGCTACTTTTCCAAGTCGGCGGAAGGCGTACGCTAATAACCGTAATCGTTTGTAATAATGACGATAAACGTAAACGTCAGCTAAAATTATGCATATTACGTTTGCCACCGGGAATGGGTCAACCGTTTGCGAGAGCCGAATTTTGTCGCTCATCGGCTAGCTGGACGACGTTAGGGCAAGAAATAATGGTCAGCGAAGTCAGGCTGGCCACGTTTGGAACGTTCTGGCTTTCTAGCAGCCAAATGTCATTTGTTTGTCGCTGTACATTTCTACCGATGTTCGCTCGATGTGTCCGCCTGGCCAGCAGCGACTAGTCTGGAGTTTAGTGAACAATTTTTTGTTTTGACTGTTGTCAACCAGTTGTAGCTTCCTCTGTACCACCATCGGTGGGTGTGTTCGTAGAAATGGAAATGATTTTTGGCACGATGGCATGATTAGAAAATGGTGGCGCAGCTGATTACTTTTTGGCTGACAATTGTGAAGGCACACCGGCAAAGGGAAAACCGGCTTTCGATTGCGTTGTGGCATTTGAACGAGACCAACTACTATAAATATTGGGCAAGTAATTTAATGTAGATATTATGGCTTGATAATGTTAGGTCGTTGACCCTGGTTAGTTGAATAGGTCGAGTAGAACGATAGTTTTGGACATAAGCAGAAGGAACATGGGAGATTTTTTTTTGTGATAAAATAAATTTATGTTTAATAATTTTATTCTTGAAGCAAACAGGTGAGAAAATAATTTATTTCGAAGAAAAAAAAATAAACATCGAAAATAAAGAGTATTAAAGTCAATACAAATCAGAGTGACTTGTCTAAGGTAACGAATGACTGACGTCTCAATTGCCTTTATTAAAGTTGTTGGCATTGAGCTCATTGAATAGGAAAAAACGGTGCTTTTACACTAAAACAATCAAGTGTTGTACTAATAACAAATTAGCTTTGCATCACAAATAATGCTATGTTAATTTGTGGTTCGTTCTCTCAGACCGGAATTGTCCGTTTTTATTCACTTAAACTTCATATATATTTTCATATATTTTGTGTTTTCTCTTTTTTCCCCGCGAATTCAATTCTCTGTACGCCAGTGCAGAAACTCATCCATTTCCTTCCCGTAAAGGCAACAGATCCTTTCGATGAAAAAGTACATTAATTTCCCTACCCTTTTGAAGGGCGGCTTCCTTGGCGAGCCCATCGAAACACACAGTCGGTGTTATTGTTTCCGGTCGTTTTTCCGGCCTTTCCCAATGGCCGTTGGCACTTGACGGTTTTGTTTGTGTTTTTTTTCTGTTACCGTCCAGTTTTTTGGCGTGTGCCGTTTGTCTATCCACCTCGGGGAGTCCACTTGCAGCACCACAATAAAGTCGGGGCTGTGTCTTTTGCAAGCTAAAGACCACCGCAACAAGTGCGGTCTCCCTGTCTGATGGCGTGTGGCCTACAGCGTATGGTTTTATGTGCTTCCTCCTGTCACACTACCGAGGCCTAATGCAACCAGACACACACACACACACTGGACCGGTAGTGTCCGTGCTCCCGGTGTGCAGTAAATTGTGTCGGACCGTTTGGATGCTTCTGGCAACAAGTAGCGGTACGGCGAACGTAACCAAACCTTAGGCTCAGGGCACAAATAAAAACCTCTTCCAAAGATAAAACTGCCAAAGGTTTCATTCGGGCAGAACGGTACCACCACCACCACCCGGTGAACCTTCGGCGAAAGACACGTCCGCCCTTGCAACGGGACGTTGTTTGTGTTCGCGAAAATGGAGTGGCGTTCCCAGTCTCTGGGATGGTGCCGGAATCGTTAAGGAACTAGCGAACCGAAGTTTCGGTCAAGTCACTGACAACCGACAGTCATGGAACGATGGCAAACGATAAAAGCTAAATCCATTCCACATCTTCCGTCTGCGGTGGGCCAATCTTCGGCGTGTTGCTTACGGTTGCGAGTGGTGGATACAGTTTTGCTTCTTCACGGTCTTAGCGTGGTTTTAAGACCAAAGCAGGGCGGGAGGTTTTGTTCTTTACGAGAAAAATTAGGTTGTTAGGTTGCTGCTCCACTCGCAATGTTGCCGGCGAATTGTGCCGGGGGAGGTGTGTGTTTAGGACACACCGGGAACGGGGAATGATATATTAATTAGTTTGTGGCTGCAATTTCGAAAAAGGAAGGCCCCATTTACCCACGGCAATGGTAAGTGGCCATTTTGATAAGAATAGATTATTAAGGAAACGATTATCTAAATCTTAGATAAACAGTTGCGCGAGAAAAGACTGCGCGAGTGTGGCGTAGTTATGTTTAATTAAAATAATTCAATTAGTAAACATATTAGAACAAGATTTTGAGTGGGATTTTTTAAAGCTTCTTTTACGCTTTTGATTTTGATTGTTTTGTGGATGTTTCGTGGACATATATATTTTTTACTTTGACTGCAAATTTGTCTACTTGCGTTGTTATATGCAACATTTTACTGTTACTTTACAAATTACTATTTTATATTAAAATCCTATTAATCTCAGTAATTTTTTTTCTCTAGACACGCGACTAACGCGTACCAGAGAAAAAAAAATTCCTTTTTTTATTTTGTAAAGTTTATCAAATTTAAAATTAAATTTAAAAAATTTGAAAAAAAGAAGAGAGAAATTTATTTAAAGTATTAATTGATATAGTAAAACTAATTTAAAAAATGGTAAATAAAAAAAAATCAAGAATAAGTTTCAGATTTGCGCTAGTCTCTCGAGAAGCCCCTAATTCGGTACAAAGACTGTAATGTTTTTCTACTTAGTTACACTATAAAAAAGCTTATAAATTACACATTATTTTTACATTGGAGTTATTGATCTTTCCTATCAATAAATAAAACCATTATACTTTTCAAACGATTAAAAATAAATAAATAAAACCAGAAAGCTTGCAGGACATTGAGTTAACCTGTCCGAGCCCAAAAACGTTAGCTTATATTGTATGCCAGGAAATGGTTGCGTTATCGCTTACCTTACTGGAAAATTTCCGATACGGGCACAGCGGTGCACAATTACAACCGGCAATGCATTTCCGGTTGGGGAATTATTAGGTTTTGAATTATGTTCGTTAGATAGAAAACGTTTTCCCAATAGTTGTACAAAATACAACGGATCGAACAAAAAAAAAATAGAACAATTTGTATCAAACATGTTTATTTCTAGCTTTTTTTCCAATATGTACAGTGGCCGGCGAGGAAATAAAAGGAGATGGCCGTGCGTGACCAGAGAAAAGTGGGGTAGATATTTTACATTTTATGAAGCCGGAAAACCACAGCAAATGCCAACAAAACGTGACGGGCAGAACTGGCAGTTTGGTACATCCTTTCATCCATTTGCTCCTACCTCGGCCAACACGCTGTTATGCGCTTATCGGGCTGAAAAGCCTCACACATCGACCACACGTTGAAAGGGGCAACAACAACAGAAAGGAAGAAGGGAAACAAAACTCGAACCACCGGAAAAACTAATGCTCAATGAAGGTTTGAACCTCGGTTGGGAATTAAATGGGGTTTCACATTTCTGTACCACCATTTGACAAACTCCTGCCAGACGATTGGCGGTAAAAGGGCAAGGGCAAATGAAATGAAACGATAAACATTCACACGACCAACCCGTTTCCGGGTTTCCACCGTTTTGATGAAGGGCATTTTGCAGTAGAAAAGCGGAATGTTGTGGAGCACACAAGAGGGAAAACGTGCATGCGGGTGGCATGCAGCGAAATACCCGAGGCCGTGACCGGGCGCAATTGAAATAGAATAAATAATTGCCGGGCTAGGCCAAATAATGTGATGATGCATTTCGCTTATTTCGGCAGCCTGATCGTGCGATTTTGCTTCCTGCCTGGTTTCTGGCCACCATTCCAATGCCGGGTGCCCCACCTTTTGACGGGTGGGTGAGAGTTTTCTAATTTGTGCCTATTTGTGCTACGGTTTTTGATGCAGTTTCGCTCTGGTAGCTACAAAACCCCTGGGGTATTACGGAAATAAAAAGGATGATTGTTTGTTTTTTAATTCTTTTTTCGTTGTTGTTGTTGGTTTTGCCTCCAACAGTGTCGAGATGGCATTGCATTGAAATTTTGCATTGGATTTGCCACTTTGTGATTTGTCATTGGTGTTAGGAAGAGCCGTTTTGTATGCCGGGTAGATGGGTTGATGGTTGCAGCGATAAATGTGATTTGTTGCGGATGATTTGCCTGTGAGCTACGAGCTGTTATCGATTTGGACGGATTCGTCGAAATGGTACGTGAGTAATAAATCAGAAATATCATTAAACGGGGTCAGAGAGATCGTTCGGTGCCTGTTTGTGGACTTTTGAAACTTTTGAAAAACTTCAAATACAAAGAATTATTATTTTGATTTCTAGAAAAACACTTAAACGGCTTTGAATTTCCTTCTATTTGAAAATTAGTTTCATTCTTTTATATTTTACTATATTGATTTTCAACATCTAGCTAAATCATTTATAAAATCTTAATATTTCCAGCTGATTGCTAGGGGAGCGAACGTGTTTGAAAAATAATCTTAAAAATAAAATGAACGTTTCCTCAAAGCTTAGGCTTCAAGGAACGTTAGGAACAAAACTCAAGAGCAAAAAAAAAAAAAATTAAAAATTTTTGTAAATCGGCACCCAGAATTTCTCAAAAACCTATCCGATTTATTTTAAATTTTTGCTCAAATTTACCTAATATTCTAGTCATAAGTTCTTTGGTTCACGAAAACCTTGCTAGTCGCTTTATATACTCTGTTCTCTGTCAGGCATATGTTTTTAGAGCCGGTCAAACAGCCACCTTGTCAAGGGTGTGGTGTCAAATCCCGAATAGTGATGGGTAAATCCGACAAAAAAACGGAATCGCTTCCGAATGACTCCATAAATTTTGGAAGCGGCTCCGGAAGGTAGGTACAGTACTCCGAATTCGGAACCGTCCGGAGCCGTCGGAGGTAAAAATAAAAAAAAATAAAGCAATCTTTATTTTAAAAAATAAAAAAAATAAAGCGCTAGCAATAACTAGCGGCTCCGGACGGCTCCGGACGGTTCCGGACGGCTCCGGACGATTCCGGACGGCTCCGACGATTCCGACGGCTCCGGCTGCCGACTAGGCGGCTCCGGACGGCTCTGGGCGGCTCCGGGCGGAATCGTGGTTTTAACCTAGCCGGAATCGGAGCCGGAGTTGCTATGCTCGGAAGCGGTTCGGAGCCGTGGGTGCGATTCCGAGAACCCATCACTAATCCCGAATAAACCAAAAGATCTTTTTATACGCCGATTGCTTATTTCGCAATATGGGTAATTCAAGTCATTAATTAGGCATATTGACGATGTGGCCAAAAAACCATCAACTCAACTCGATTTATAAATCAAACCTAAAACTTGCACAAACGGTTTAGAATAAGTAGTGAAAAGCACCAGAGACAGAGAGATATATTTTAAGTGTCTAAATTGAAATTGAATCCTCCACAAAGGAAATGTTTACAGTGTGCTCTTCAGACACGTCCGCAGAATTATTGCTCATTTCAATCAATGTAGCTCAGTTTGTACAAAAAAAAAAAATTATAAACAATTGCTATAAGCAGAAATACCTTAATGAAACAAACATAACAAATTTGTTTTCAGCATTAAACATTTTTTTTTCAATGTTTAAGGACTTTAAAATAACTTTAAACAAACAGATACGGTTGATACTATTCGAAGCAATAGTTCAGCGAAAGTGCTACCAAATTTGTCACAGGCAATCTGAATCGATTGAAATGGATGACGATTTGTATCATTCTCGGTATTGCGTCCAAATTGAATGGCTTGTATCAATTATCGCAAAACCGGCATCGCCACCGGGGTATCATCACCAAAACCACACCATCTTGTCGAACACGCAACTTATTTGACTTTCCCAGGAGATGGCAGATAAAACGTTGCACCGTCTCGGGGACGGTGAAACACATCATCAGGACACGCCGGTTGAAAGACACCGGCAGATAAGCCAGTTCGACAGTGCTATAAATCAATCAATCACTTCGATCGCACGGGTGCTTGGGGCACGGGTCGTCGTTTGTCGCCCCCGCCCGGCAGCCAAGTGGCAGTAATCCTAATCGATTTACGCAATTACGGCCCAACGGTGGGTGGTATTGGGGGTGTTCTGTTACCCATTAAACGCATCGAAAATGGGATTCGTGACCGCGATAAAAATAAGCACAGATCAGATCAACCGTAGCGTAGTGTTAGACATTTAGCAGGAAAAGAAACGAGCTACAATCGGGAAATGTCGTTTGGGAATTTTTGGCGGGGTGTAAAAGAAAGACACACATACAGTTATGGTAAGCTGTCTACTACGAGACTGTTGGGAGATTTGGGCCCACTGGTGGGAAGATGAGTAAATGCTACCGTGTTTATCGTCAAAGTAGATGTTCTCATAAAACTAAACTGACTGCTGCAACGAATCGAAACCGAAACCGTCATTTGGTTGTGCACTGCCACACGGGACACATTAAAGTTTGTGAAGTGATTTTGTGACAGGATTTTTTTTCTTCTTGCACATCATGCTTTAACCATTCAAGAGTAGTAGTTCGTTATGCATGGTAGCGTTATGCGTTATGCGTTACGTGAGCATGGTACGCGACAGGAAGCAACACAGTATGACTTTTTTTTGCACCCAAGTTTCGAGTCAGTTCGTAACGATAAAGATACCATTTTCTTAACTTATCTCCTTCGCAAAACGATGGCGGAGAGTGTTGTCGTAAAACTTGTCAGCTTGGTCGGTTCCTTTCTATCTTTTTTTTTGGCGTACTTCCTACCCGTTGGAAGAGCTTCGTTTGGATGGTGTAGCGTAGCAGAACATACGATCGTGCTAAGGTTCTTTACTTGCACATAATGGGCGCTTCTAACATGGAGATGGGAAAATTCCACCCCGTTCAAAAACCTCATTCGGTATCGCTTTTCCTACGTGTATAGGATACACAGCTACACACGCGGCCCGTTGTTCGTTCGATGTTTTTGTGGCGTCATAACATTAAAGGAAACATGACATCAAACTACCGTCTAGTGGGACGCTCCCGCAAAAGTAGCAGCCTTTTGGGGGTAGATTGTGCGGGTAGGTGGAGCATAATATGTTGTTGTTGCTGCACCAATTCAACCCCCTCCTTCCACCCCAGTGGGGGAAAAGCCGACCGATTACAACTTGCGGGCGCGACTTGTAACGGAACCGATGCCATATCGCTCGGTTGTCAATGAAACATAATCGAGAAATAATGTGGCTGTTTTGCTGTCAGGGTTGCGTTCCGGATGGTTCATGTTAGAGCGGCTGCCGTAACAGGGAATAACTTGTGCAGTGCAGCGAAAGAGCGAAAAAAGCAACGTTCTCCATGCGCTTCTGTTACGGCTCGTTGATCGTAATGTTTTAATACAGATGCAAAGAAGGAGCAAGATGTTGGTGTATGTATTTGTGTGTGAGAAGAAGGTTATCTTTTAAAATTATAGACTCTTGGTAGGGAAATTAGCGAACGCTAATGGCGTTGAATAGTCGGGGTAGCCCAAAGCCCGATCATGAGCTTTTTTTTTGTAATGCTTTCTGCTTTTAACGGTGAATAATGTTCCGTGGATTTAGCTGAAAGATGTTTTTGTTTTGTGTCGTTTGTTTTGCTATTTATTCTTAGATATTGTTGCAGTAGGTTTAACATTTGCTTATCGATTTTATGCTTCAGAACTTTAACTTATGCGTTTAAAATATTAAATTAAATTTTTCTTTAAAGAACGAGAGTTTTTTATATTTAAGGTAATTTAACTTATAAAAACATTAGAAAGAATGAAAAGAAAATAAAGAAAACAAGAAGAAAAAGAAAAGAAATGAAACTGTTGAAGAGTTTACCAAAACTAACATTGGGAAGCATAAAACATAATAAGAAATTGAAGTTATGAAAAAGGATTAAAGTAACATTAAATTAAGAAGACTTCAAGATAAGTAGTAGCACTCTTTAAAGTATATTTTTTCAATTAAGGGTATGATATAAATGAAAATAAATACGTACAATAAAAGTACTGGATCTCGTAAAAATAAATTCCATAATGTAATCGATTAAAAAAGCAACATTGCTGAGCTTCAAGTAGAGAAGTAATAGTTAAACAAGTAAAAAAATAGTGGTCTTACCCGTCAGTACCAGTTCAGTACAGTTTACACCACGAAAGCTAGAGTACAAAATTGATTACGAGGCACTATTCCCATTCCTTCCATTGCGTATACATCACGCGGACACCATTACACTGGCAAATGGCGAAAAGTTTCATCGTGCCCCCGTTGGGTACGGGGGGTGCACTTGATGATTTACGGATCGCAATTTTGAATTGTCAGTTAAATTACCGTGGTCATCGAATCGTGGTGTGAATATATTACTGTACTGCCATTCTCGGTACTGCTCGTGTGCTGGCGTTTGCAAAAAGTTACATTTCGCCACACGATGTAACAATTGTGCCACGTTTATGTTTGTCTCCTTTGACACCAGTTATTCAGAATCGAAATGCAAAACATGATTTTGTTTACTGTTTACTGTAACTAGTAACGTTACGAGTAAAAGTACAAAATTTGATTGATGTATCGTTTGAAATTAATTCTCACGAACTTACCGACAATGGATTCAAAAGATTTTTTTCACGTGCCGTCCAATATGTAGACGGAGAGATATTTTTATACCGAGAATTGAATTTAATAACAACGGTTTCTATTTGCTGTGCTCTGTTCCCTTGATAAGAGCCGCGCCCTATCTTCTCGTTTGCTCGCGTTACTATTTATTGAACCCGTTTGCTAACCTCAAATCGCATTTGTTCATTCACCATTTGTGGGTCACTTTCCGATCGTTGCTTTGGGAAGAATTCTGTTTGAAGAGAATTTGTGTAACAGTGACATCAAGATGAAATACACGTTACTTGTGCTTTTCAGTTTAATTACGGTTTTTGCGATTAATGAGTGCATCACAGTGTTGTTCAAGGTAAGGTGCATTAAGTTGTTGTTTAGTTTGGAATGATCAAGTGTTTACCTATCATTCGAATAGCCTCCAAACTTTTGTCCACAAGGAAAACGACGTGATCATAATGGTGTATGCCGTTCCATCTACGATTGGCACGATCCGGACGCAATCAGTGCGTAGCGCAACGTCGCATCATTCAAAATCATCAGTGTGAAGAGTGTTTAATTATTATCTGAAGATGATTAATTTATTGCAAAATTAGTGATACAAAAAGTGAGATCAAACATCACGGATCTGAACTCAGTTGTATGCTCACTAACACCAAAAATAGTTGCTTAAAGTATTAATGTAAAAAGGCAAAACGCTAAAAAGGTTAAATAAATAATTAACAGAAGTTAAATACTCATTTTGATAATGCATTTGCAACTTTTAATAATGAAATTGTTCGGTGTTTTGATAGTGGGTGATGACTCAAGTAATAGTTTGAAGAAATTCTTATAATTTCTTTGCTAGATATGCAGAGAGTGAATGTCTTATATTTTGACTAATTCTTTACGTCAGTTATGTTTAATTTTTAGTTCTTTAAATTGTATTGTTCAGCGAACTGTGCATGATGAATTAACGCGGCGAATGTATCAAAAATTCACGGCACAGTAAAACATCCGTCAATCTGAATTTCTTTATACCAAAACATCGATCACGGATTATAAGGCATGATATGTTTCGCGCATAAGCATAAGCTACCATTTTATTCCATCGTCAGAGTCACTAAGCCTTTCTGCTGACCTTGAAATATATACATTTTTTATGCACACAGATAGACTCTACATAAAAAAAACAAACGTCTCCCAAAAACAAACAATGTTGCCATCTATGGTGGTACCCGATTTAGCTTATGAATTCTTCACCGAGGCTGATATTTTTTCAACCTTCACAACAAAATGTCCGCCAGGGTACGGTTTCTTTCCCCATCCGTTTTGCAGCCTTCAGTCGGTACCGATCGTGGTGACCGCTCCTTCCTTGACTTTTCGAAAAGCCGAAAGGAAATTGGAACACGAACTGACCAGTCATCTGAATGACAGGCCGAAGACGGACGAAATGTTTTGTTTGCGGATCACAACTTTTTTTGTCTGCTCGCTTCTCTTCTTCTCTTGCCCACAGGGCAGGACTCGACACGTCGTCAATAAATTAGGCACCGGAGCGATGTGAGTGTGATAGGTTCCGATGGCGACCACCGTCCACACAAACAAATCCCTTTCGATGTTTGCCTGTTAGTTCATTTGAATTGCCTGGTGGAAGTCACATCGGACAACATAAAAAAAAACGCTGTGTATCAGCATAAAAGCTACTAGTCCTGCAAGTCACGGAGGATCATTGGAAGATTGCGCCAACGGGCCACAGCAATCGGTGCTTTATTCTGGGAACGTTGCTTTTTTTACCATGTTTCATATCTTCAACGCGCTCTCTGGTTATCGTGGCCGGTGCACAGTTGACCAATCGCAAGTTTGTCTATTTCATTTATGAATAATTTATCTTGTTTGTTTTTCGCTGCATCCGGCTGATAGTGGTGGTGTTTCCTTTTTTTATTTCAATTCCTGTTTCGTGATTCAGTTTTTTTCTTGCCGCTCGATATGCTCGTCCGTGTACGGCAGGGCACAATGGTGTTGTGCACGTCACTGAGCTACGAGCAAACTGTGCTTTTGAATTACCTCGAGAGCCACCATGTGGCACGCAGCAGGGATCACTAACTTGCCAAACAGAATGTAATGCAACTACCGATCGATGATTGAATTAGGCTGACCTAAGCAATGGTGGAACCATACCGGCAAGTGAAACAATTGCTGTACAAATTGGGTGCATGAATTATTAAGTGTTTGCTAAGAAGATTGTAACTGTTCACTGGTTAAAATAATTTTGACATTGGGGCCGTTTAAGCTTCAGAAAATGTTTAATTTTTATTTAAAAATATGTACACCGTACATTAAGACTATATTAAGGCGGGTTTCTTGGTACGCCTAAAAGTATGCAATTTGTGTAAAAGTAATCATTAAGTAACCGTTTTGCTAACAGTTAATGCTTCCGTCTGAAACTCTGTGTTAAAATGAGACACAAATAATTAAAAACCACATATTATATGATACTTTTGGGCAATATTTATCAGACGTTTAGTGCTGATAGTAATAGACCGCATTTACAAACTGAACTTTTTAACAAAATTATCAAACGTTTAAAGTTGAAGTTGTGTTACCATTCTCAAAAGACTAAAGACATAACATTGTTTGCTTTAAAATATAAAAGAGTCAACCAGAGTAAATCTAAGTACCAAACATATTAACGTAATTATCAACACTAATAGCAATTAGCTTTCTTTTGTACAATCTTTCAAACAAAATGTTCTTCCTTAATATTCAAAATAGGAATGAGTCTGTGGTGATTTATAGAGAAATAAACACATCATGGCACCTTTTATCATCATACTGAGAAACAAATTGTTGGGTCACTGGGTCTATGGAGAAAACTGAGCACCAAAGATCCAAAGAAGACTAAGCGGGACATTAAATCCAGCTTTTCCCCCTTATTCACAGACGATAACGTCACCAAAGCTGGAGGTAGATTGCGTAACTAATAGAACGATACAAAACCACACAGGAAGTTGCACTTCATTTCGAAACGTTCACGCACTTCGGTTTACCTTAACTCGTTGCTCCGTTCGAAAGAAGTTAAGGAACGCTTGGGATGCCGGCGGTAGTACCATTCACGTTGGATTTCGTCGTACCGAGTAAGCTTGGTTGGAGTACTTGCACAGGTAAAAACTGTAACAGTGGTCACAGTGCATAGAACACAACGACACCGAGCAAAAAAAAAACAAACGGGAAAACACGAGAACGAAACTTGTGATGAAGCTGATAGCTTTATGTCTCGTCGATACTCAAACCCGGACTGACCGCTTACGTCTTGATACGAACGGGATGTGGTCCGTACAGGACGAGAAAGTGCTCGTACTCGATTATCGATGGTCATCCGTTGGCCGACAACACAAGGCATCGACGAATTATCAGCCTGGAATGCAGGGCAAGATGCAGAAGTCTGGGTGTAGAAGAAACAGGCAAAACAACAGGCAGGATAAGAGGAAGTACACCGAACAAAGTCCGGGTTTTTGACGTGCATGGTAGCATTGTTTCAGATCTAATAGCCGAACCGAAGCGGCTGATGATGATGATGGTCAAAGTGGGCAAGGATAATCTAGGACAAAGCCAAAACGATGTCTGTTGCGTCATCGGGTCAAAACCGAGGTGGAGGGTCGACCAGGAGAACAGCAGCTCTCTTTGTGGAGCTTATCGTATCACCTTCTTCCACAAGTTCGGAAGCGATTCAAATCATATCCTCCCTTCATATTCTTCCCCCAAATCTCAATTCTTATCGCCAACCCTCCAACCCCCTTCGGGGGAAAGAATCCAGCTAAATAGAAAATCGATTGTAATGAGTTTTAAAGTTTCAATAATTAATCGTATTTGCTACAAGCCTTGTGGTAGACGATTTTCCATCTCAAGGTTTTTTGGGGCCCGGGTTCTACCCGACCAAATCAGTTACACAGTCGTGTCGATATGGTTTTTGCTTGATTAGAGCTCGTTATGGGGTCGGGTTTTGAAGGTTGGGTTTTTGCAACGCAAAGTACCTCGTGTGCTTCGGGAATGTTCGGGCGAATCGCCGCCCAAACGAAACGATCGTTGGGCACGTGGACAGGATGCTAAATTTATAACTCCACCGAGAGTTACCACATTCGCTTCGAATGTGTGTACCGGCAAAACTGTACCAACGCGGTATAAATAGCAGATTAAAAAGTTTTCCAATTACCCATTGATTTTGTTGGCGATAGGAGGAAACCTAAGGCTATTCGGATTGGGATGTTTGCCAGAATAAATGTCGAATTGGTATCGTACTGTTTTAGATTTAAAACCGATAGTTTTGATAGTAGGAAATCTGAAAAAACGCATGTGCAATACATCGTCATTTGGAAGGCTTTTACGATACAAAAAAAAATTCCAATAATTTTGAACGGATGCTCTTGGCCGTCATAATGTTGTCATGAATGTATTAAGTTGAATGTTTGAGGCGAAAATTCCTAACGTCCCAACGTTTATCGGTATAAAACGAAAATGAACTTCCCTTCGCTAAGCTCATTTGCATTATAATAAGCAATCATTTAGGGTTATTTTCAGCCAACCTTTCACGAAATCATATTCCACCGTTTCGTGAATGTTAAAATACACGATCCAATAAATTCCTATCCTGTTTTGGTGTAATTTTGCAACACGGTACTGTACATATAGTATCGCTTGAAAAAAGCTTGAAGCATTTTGGCTAGCGGCTTTTCCACGATCAAGCGGAAAACGAAAAAGGGCTAGCTCGATGGTAAACTTTGCCCGCTGCAGTAAAACTGACCTCAATTCGTCAATTTGTCAGCATGGTTCCGTGCGGTAAAGGCCATCCATACCGCCACCACATGGACCATTATTTCACTCCCAACTTCCGGTGGTATTCCTTTCGCCAAACGTGTCGGGTGCATGGGTTGCAACCCAAAAACCACGACAGGGGCCAAAAGTTTTGTGCCCTTCCATCGAGATAACGCGAGGCTTCAGTCTTTGCCTGGTCTTTTGGCCATTTGCATAACAATTGCCGTTAGCAATAAAAGCGCGGGCGGGTGAGTGGAGTTCTGTGGAGTAAAGGAGTTCTGAGATCTGCGAAACAATATTCGGGTGTGCGTCCGCTCTGGTACGTGTCCTGGTAACCGTGTACTTCCGGCTTATGGTTGGAGCAAGAGTTTAAAGACATGAAGCGATTGCAACTCGCTGCCGTTGACGGTTGGGAAAGTGATCGTAAAGACAGGAAACAATATACCATGGGAATGCTTTGATGACGTTCGGATGGCATCGACCAAAGCTCACCAAAGCGAGCGTTGGTCAAGGACAATACTTGACAGTCGTCGCACAGTCCAGTGGTCTGGCAGGAAAAATGCCAGAGTGTGAAGCGTTCGTGACTTTTCGCTTCACTTTCGGTGTGTTATGCGCGCCTGTGTGCCGAGGTTTGGTCACGCAATGTGGCGCCTCCAACGGTTGCCACACCTTTGGCTGCTGGATACCGTACGTTTACGAGTAATGCGCGAGGTCAAAGCTGCACAAGTTGTTGTTTACTTCGTCAGATTGGATCGTTTCAACTATTCTGCGCCCTCTCTCCCTCAACGCCACGGTGACCTTCACTTGCGGTTGCAAATCAGTTTGCGGATGCCGGAGACCAACTGCTGCGTGTTTGTGTCTTCTGCCGGGGATCAGCGTGAATCCCTGAACCACCACGAAAAGCACGATAAAGTCATACACTCAGCTCAGCAGAGGATCTGAACAGAACGAACAGCAGGGTGTATGTGAGGTTTTTTTCCTGTTACTTCAACTCGTTACCACGTACAATTGGAACGACATCCGCTCACTGTCGGGCGTCTAATGGTAGTCGTAAAAACGCTATTATACGTGTGGAGAAATTAATTGGCATTATTAGTACGCGTAAGTGGACATTTCCCTTACGCGGGTAAGCGTTAGGTTTTGTGATTGTTGCACCGATGGTGGACGGAGGGTTGGATTTGAAAATGTAAAACAAAACCAAAAAAAAAAAACGGAGCACATTTCCTGGGTTTTACTGCTGTGTGTTTGGTGAGTTGATGGTCAAATGGAACATTGAAACGAGTTAATTATGGTCGGAAATTGAACATTTTTTTCCCATACGTACGAGCGTGATTGCGTTAACCTCCTGGTGACCAACCGACGGGAATTGTTGTGATTTTTCATGCCGTAAATAGCCACCCGTGGCGTGGTCGGTTGGACAGGGTTTGGCTGAATAATTACTACCATTCTTGGTTTGTACACATTCAATTGTAATAAAGATGTTATTTAGGATTTTTTCTGTATATGCAATTTGTATAGTTTAGTTAGGATAGGAGCATGTAGTCGAAGGGAGAATAGCAATTGAGATGCATTCCTTATGTTGCATCTGTTTTCAATAGGATATAGAATATGCTCAATGTTGTATTGCTTATTTACTGGCGGTGCACGGTGGATTGTGTGGTAGTCGCGTCGGTCTTTACACAACAGGGCAGTGTATCAAATCCCATCCAAGAATCGCGAATATCCTTGGATAGGAAAGGATAACTACTATAAGTCAAGGTGAGCAAGAAAGGGTGAGCCCCAATACTCAAGACCTCTATTGAGAATTGTAGTGCCCAACACAGAGGCGGCCCGGTGGTGTATGTGATAAACGGCGCCGGTCCGTACGGCAAGACCGGCGATCAAATCCCATCCGGAACCTATCTCCCTGCAGCAAGAACTGACTATCCGACTATGTCGTAAAACAAGTGTAGTATTCCAAAAATGGTCACGCCGGAACTTTAGGGGTCGTTAAAGCCAACAAAAGAGAGAGAAAGAGAGAGAGAGAAAAAAAAGAGAGAGCCCAACATAAGAAGAAGATAGTCTCGTTTGGTGTACTTTTGGGGTTGGCCATTTACACTTGTCTTAAATAATAAATACTATTTTTAACGGAGACCGTTCCATTATTTAAGACTAAGTGTTTGGCTTATTACGCCCTAATTTCACCTGAAACGACCCTTTCATAAGAAGCGCTATTTAAAGCTTAATTTAAAATGACTTAATAGTAACTTATGAATAGTAACACATTTCTAATGAGTAGATTATTAATTAAGCAGAAACCTGAAATTATAATGTATCGGTTGTTTCACCTCCAATTAACGCTGAAGCACGGAGTGCCAAAGGTTACGGAGCCTATTATTAATGCGACTTTACGAAAAAAACACACACACACTTACACACACCTCTAATATCTTCACCTAACATCTACCAGACAAACCATTGATCCATTGCCAAAAAGGGTAAAGGCGGTAGATCTTCTTGTTCTCACGAAATTAAAGCTTTCACTGACAGTTTAATTAGCTGCTTAAAATGCGAATTAAATCAACAGAGGACTATTAATTACATCATTTTATCCCGTGTTTGCATTCTATCACCTCGCACCCGTAAAAAGGGCAAAACCAACCAACCAACTATGGTTTCGCGACAACAAGTGTTAAATTTCATCCTCTCCGTGCTTCCCTTCCATCACCCGTCCTCGTCTTTCTGCTTACTCTCTTCCTAAAAAAGGAGACGCATGGTGTATACCACCCGATCCTATGAAATTTCCCTCGACAGTACAAGCTTTCAACTTGGAGAAAGCTTCTACGGGTCGTGTAGCTTGTTGCGTGTGGGGATCGTAAAATGTTGCTGAGCAGCGCCCCGGCGCGGTAAGAGCGAGTGGTGGTTGTACAATGTAATTTATACTTTAATATAATTAAAAGCATAATTATGCAAATAAATAATGTCTGAATGCATTGTACGTTGTGGATCAACGGGGGCGAGGAAAATGGCGGTCGGGTGGTCGAATCTTGTTCGCTTCAATGTAGATAACGTGTGCATAAAGTGAAAAGGGGACGAGCGTTACATGGAGCCGCAGTGTAAGAACGGGCGAGTAAGGTTCCGGTAATGAAACGTATATGAAAGGTCGTTGGCAACCGTAGCCCAAAACGCAACAAGCATCGCCAGTAATGTGGCTAGGATATTGATTGCAGGGAAAAATGTAGCCATTTGCGTCGTTGGTGCATGGGTAGGAAAATTGCATTAATTTGTTGTCCGTCCGTTTACTAGCAGTCTATCAAATGAACGCTTCTCTCTAATGACAGTATTATTAGGATTTACCAGAGGATTTAATGGTAGAGTGTCTTTATTATTACTTTTTTTGTGTCACGCACCGTTCCTGGCAACGATGCAAAACGAGCTGTCAGCTTTAGGGTAGACTAATTGAATTATTTACCACAGGCTGCAACAATCTTGCCATCCGCAAAATCCATCCCCCAGCCACACAAACCAGAATGATGAGTTCATTTTCTGCTGCATCGATTCATTGGACAGTTTATACAAATGCTTTGCCTGGCCTCAAACCACCAGCCAGTGGAGCTGCTGAACCATAAATTATGCACACTGCTGTTTAGGAGTTCATTAATTTCGCATTAGCTTACGGACGGTAGGTTTGGTGGTCGGTTTGAGGTGTGCGCAGATTTTTTCCTTCCCACTGCAGCTTAATATGAAGGACAAATTGGCAGATAAAAGCGGGTGTAGTGACATTAAATGAGCTAAAGTAACATGCCCCCAACACGGTGCTCATTAATACGCGTTGCATTAGATGGTATTAGGCTGCATTGCGAATGACGGGGGAAAGTTGTTTATTAATTATTTGTGTGGAAAAGTTTATCTTTTTTATTAGACTCAAAAGAAACCCTGTTTTTATTGTAAATTTTATCCAGAGATCGTTTACATCTGTAATATGGGTCCACGATCTACTTAAAACACACATCGTGAGATGTATTGCATACTTTCAGGCGTCGTGTTGAATATTTTATCGCCCCAAAATAGTGCACAACTAATGTTTACTTTGTCTTGATTAATTCTTGTAATGATGTTACGTTACATGTATCCCAGAGACCGAGAAGCTAACATAGAAATAGTTCCGCAGGTCCATTAATTTGATATACCGATAATAGAACACGGTCCCATTGAAGATTCTTTGAAAGATTTCCTTTCCCTTGCGTGGCCTTCCAACACGAACGTGTCACCTGATTATGCATGGTGTCCCTTTAACATCGTACAGTTCCTTTTCGACAATAGAGATTCCTAGTTCCCAGTTCTTTCGCATGAAATCCTGAATTTTTATATCGGATCTTACTAGCAGAAAAATGTGCGATGAACTCAACATTGCTTATGGTGAAAGTGTCGTTTTTCTTTCCCTTCGCAGCTGCAAGTGAATGTCCTTGCGCGAGTTCTTACCATCGCTTGAATATTCAAAGGCCATGTGGTTCGACCGGATATGGGGCGACATTAATCGCATCCCGTGTCCCGGATGGCCGCAAACCCGTCGGGGAGAAAGACGGGAAAGCTAAAATTGCCTAGCTGACCCAAATCCGCGTACCTTCTCGCATCGGTGCGTTGTCACGTAGGAACGCCACCTAGCTGGAGGGTCATCGACGACGAATCACAACACCTAGCCAGCTTGCTGCCCACCTTGGTTTTCCACCTTGGTCGCGGATCACAGCGATGATGTTGATTCGTAATTTCCCTACAAAAAATAAACCATGTCCCGGTCTGTAATGGCATTACTACGCTTGCACTATTGACCTTTGCTAGTGGGCCGTTTCGTGTCAAATTTACGTGAGCTTGAAAAATTGATTTTTAGCACGGCATCACATGTGTGTTGCCCGTGCGATGTAGCAAAAAAGGAAACAACTTTGCTTATGGCATAATACCCGATTGCATGATACTTTTGAAGGCAGTAAATTTAGCTAAAAAGAGATATTTGAAGTGATAAAATTCCTTATTAAAATGTATGCAGTATGTAATGCAAATGTATGCAAAGAAAAATCCATTTAATTGTGGACATTTTTGTACCAATATAACATTACTAAACATGTTTGTATTTTGCAATAAAATATAAAGAAATAATTGTTTTAGAATTTTATGTCAAATTTGACAGAAGGTAGTAATTTATAGCGCCATCTCATGGGAAACTTCAAAAGCAATTTTTCTACTAAATTGTCTAAATTAAATTATTCCTTTAAAGGACCTAAACTGCAAAGTTTTTCATTGAATAGATGAATATTTAAAAAAAAATATTTTAATTAAAAATATTTCAAAACTTTTAGACAACCTCAAATCGTAACACTAGATCAGAACGAAAGGGACGAAAGACAGCTTTATTCCAAACTAAAATAAATTCAATCCTTCAGACCAACTCCCCACAGTTCGCGTCTTATGGTAAGAAATTTGCATGTCCGTTTTGCTGCTAAAACACGGATGGCAATGGAAAACTATTCCAACGGTTGGAAAAATGATTATTATTTCTCATTCCTACTCCCATTCCATCGCTGCGTGCTTTTTAACGCCATAGACAAAGTTATGCCACTGACAGTAGTAATTATTGTGGATAATTGGCACAAAATGGATGTCCGTCTAGTCTCCTGCGGTACGACCCTCGGGC
Source organism: Anopheles funestus (assembly GCF_943734845.2). NCBI lineage: Eukaryota > Metazoa > Arthropoda > Insecta > Diptera > Culicidae > Anopheles > Anopheles funestus. The sequence goes on along the minus strand of NC_064598.1, from coordinate 85,172,432 downwards.
GCGGAGTGAAGGGCGTGCGTGCGCGTGCATTCGTTTCTGCCCAGGGAAAATCTCATTTTCCATTTTAGATTTGAAGCTGGCATGGAACGGTAGAACGGTTTGAGTGGTCACCAGCTAAAATGCGGGACACTGTCAGTGAGCAATAGTTTTGATGACTTTCAAACACCACTTTCAAGCCGGATATGCGGAAGGGCAATTTTTGATGGCCTCGGCGGCATTATTTCTGTTTTGACGACCGGTCACGACGGCAAAAGGCTGAAAGCACGTACGCTTCCGTACGGGATGGTGTACGGTTCAGAATAAATAGGGTTGGAACGTACTCGTACCTGGTTGATGCATTTGAAAATGGTTTTGTCGTGACTTTTGCGTTTTAACTTTAGCTCCATGAAACTGTTAAATGCTAAAACCGATGAAAATTCCATACAAGTCCCGGGGATGTTGTGAGCCATCTCTGACGGTATGCTGATACAGTCTGCACATTCGGACGGTGCAGCACGGTTTGAAATGTTAAGCGACCGTCCCGCTTATACGCAAACGGTAGACATTATTATTTGATTTACGGCTAACACTTTATCGAATATCCAATCGGTTCGACCTGAGCGTACTGCTCGTGCCGGGTGAACATGGCAAAGGCACATCTCGTGTCTGATGGGATTTCGAAACGTGACTTCCAGTGCGGTAACGCACGTTCGCTGTACAAAACTCACATGACTCGGGATTCATTCACCTGATCGCTGTATTATCAGGATCATCACCCGGTTCCGGTGGCAAAAATCCTTTCGCATCGGATAATCCTCCCGATGGTGCTGCACCTTTCTGCGATGCAGCAAGCAGCACAATCGGAAATAGTGAATTTCGAAGATTATTAAATGAACTCCGTTTGTTTCTTGTGTCGTGGCAGGGGATCTAATCAGAAGGATCTGGAAAAAAATACCAGTACCTTCTGTAGAGGTGTTCTCTCACAGTGAAACATACGGAAACAGTGAATGGACAGTCCGATTCGATAATTCTACTCTGCCTAATACCTTGAGGATTGTACTCCGGTGTGCCGACCCGTTGGATATAATGATGATTAATTACATGGCTGCGGTGGATTACGAATTACTCCTCCGAGGAGTGGATGTGCTAACCGGTGCGTTGAGCGATTATGTATATTATGCGAATTAGGATCACGCAAATGGATTGCTTTTGCGACCATCCTAGTGAAACTAGCAGTCCTTGGGATACTCGGTTAAATTATGAGGGATAATCATATTTCAGCAACCGCATGGTGTTGTTCAGTGGATGTTCGCAAAACTACGATGGCGAAAATATTGTAACTAGAGAATCGAGACTATCACAAAGTGTCCCAGATAGTACATTGGGTATAGTAAAATATTTAGCTTTAACATATTTCAAAATGATGAAAATTCCCATAAAGTTTGTGTCAAGTTCTATAGCTGGATTAGAAATATTTTCTGTTAAACAAGTAGATTTGTTTGTATAAGAAAAGACAGTATAAAAACAAGTAACATACATGCTTAAAACATCTGTTGTTTTCTAATGTTGACGCCCCAAATTTGTTGTGTTGTTTATCAGTGTACTGTTGTATTAATATTTACGTGTACGGAGTGTTTGCTGCTGATGTTGTCAGTGACTTCTGTTGACTTCTTTATTGATTTGCATAATCCAGCGACCCCTGTCAGTTCCTACTCACCGTACTTTTATAAATTTTATTTATAAATTTAATTTATTTACTTACTATACTAATTATGAATCAATAAAAAATCGTTAGAAAGTTTCAAAATGTTTAATTATAAAGATTAACTGTTTGAATGATAGAACGAACAACTGAAACATACGGGATCAACAGTAAATACAAACAAACGCAAAGCTACATATTGGAAAGAGATATTAGAATATGATTGTTCTTCTGCCACGATGGTTTATAAAAAAGGACGTTAACAGCTGACGTTTAAAATTATTCGCTATATTGATATATGTACTAACAACGATGACTATCTTTTCCGATGCATTTCATTCCGATGGTGGATAACTATTCTATGCATGGCAAGCATATTATGTTTCAATAGTTTTGAAGTAAAAAAGAAATTGCGTTGGACATACCAAAGAAAAACTATAAAACAATAAACAAAACAAGAACTGGAATCAAAACAGTCAATCAGCGCAAGAACGAAGATAACAAACATGGGACAAAACTCTAACTACAAAAGAAACACGGCATACATGATTGAAAGATTGTTAATACAATTTAGTTTAAAGTTGCAAAAAACGTTATGATTGAACTTGTAAGCAAAATTAGAAACGGTTGCAAAATGTACGTTAGGAAAACAAACCGCAGACGAAAAAATCATTTTTAACGATCGCAACCAACTCCATCTTCAAGGATGAAAACAATTGATAAATGATATGCTACAACTGTTCTATTTTGTACATTGAGTGATGGAAAGTGATTTAATTTTGCAGTGTCTTCGATTAAAATCGGTTTAAAAAATCGAAATTGTGTGAGTAATTGAGCGATTCGTTTAACAAGGGGAATGTTGAAGCAAAAATAGTAAATATTATATTAACATCAAATAGGAAAAACAAAGGAAAAACGGGCATTGTAAAAATATTTCGTTAGGGTAATTGTAAAATGGAAACATTAAAAAACACACACACATTGTAAAGAAGATAAAAACCAAAAACAAAATAATCATATTTACCCATTTGTTGCGGTTACTTGTACAAAGATTGCGAGAGAGAGAGAGAGAGAGAGGGAGAGAGACAGAGTGATCGAATGTGAGAGAATGAGTGAACTTTCAGTTCATCATTCTGCCTTGCTGCCATTGTAATGTGCTTTGAGAGAGAAAAATGGTGAAATGAAAAAAAGGAAAATGGAAAATCAAAACAAGATTTCCAAAACACTGTCTGCGCTGATTGAGCGGGTTTGATTCTGTTTCTCTGCCCACTGTGAATTGTCCTGTGAATTGTCCTTCCGCTTAAAGAATGCTTTATGTTACTGTTTTTCGTTGCAGTTCTTGGAGGTGAAACTATTCTACTTTTTTTTATGTTCAAACTCTGCAAAACGTAAGACTTGTCTGTGATTTCATGTGTAAAAAAACAGGTGACGACGGTGTTTATCACATTGGATGTGGTTAATTCCCGGAAAATGGAAATAACTTACGTACAATCATCTTTATCGTTCTCATGTTTCTATTCAGATTGTTTGTTTGTTTGTTTTCGCCTATTTGTTTTTTTCTTCTCTTCCTCACGCTTTGTACGTTCATTTAGTGCTAAACTTCGCTTCGGAAAACCCTAACGATGTGTGATGACTCGAGTACGGGCACTCTTTGTTCATCCGCATGCGGCATTACGTTTCTAGTGTGTTATTTGTTTTTTTGCGAGATAGAAAATCAGTGCACGGCTTTGTTTGTGTTTGCGTAGGCCTGCGCTTTTTCACTAACGCTAAAACACCAGAAATGCACACTTCAATTGAGTAAGATCAACAACAACGTGTCGGAGAGCGTTCGATATTTGCATTCGCGACGACAGCAGAACCTTGACACATGGATTGATTGGCTGTGTCGTAAGGTTCTGTACGAGGAACTCGATCATCTAAGATGCAGGCTACGTGGCGGGGGAACCGGTTGGTTTTTGGTTGGTTTGAGTCGAGGTGAGAAGGTGGGGAGTTCGGCACAGGCGGCCCTATCCACCGCTAGATGATGTGGCTCGCTAGGACGTCATACACCCCATTTTGGGTGGGTGGGATTTTTTTGTCATTGTTGCATGGAATGTGATCGGTTCGGCTGGACGATAACACACACACACGACGGTGTTGGATGGTGTCGTGATGGTGGAAGGGACACTTAAGACCGGCACAAAAATACTCGATCCCCGCCTGCTGGCCCCGACTCGACGGGATGGTATACAAACGGGGGGTTTTGGTTTTGCTACATAACATCGTGATACGACTAGATGACACGATCGTAGTTCCTCGTAGGTGGTGAGGACTTCTAGGCAAGTCCTGCCGGATGGGTTGAGATGGATGTCCGGAGGTAGTCTAGCGATACGTGTCCATACGAAGGTGAAGATTACGGGGTACGACGAGATGATCATTCCTTACCACTGTGCTACACAACAGCGGTACAACTTGCATGCTTTGGCTTTTACGGTGGGATAATGGGTAGGCGCCTTTTACATGAGAACAGGGGTTTATATTAACCTTGAAATGTGCAGAGCGCATTACTGTTCAGCGGGTTTATTTGAATAATTATTTGAAAAATTATTCAAAAAAGTTATTTATTATTTTTGATATAATAAATATAAATATAAAAGTAATGTTGATATTTAATTATTAATAATTATTATTTGACACGGCCAGGCCGTTCTAACCGAGCAAAAAATTATTATTTGAAAAAGTTACTATCAAATTTATTATGAAGCATTGGACGTTGTTATTAATGAAATTATTGATTGATTTATAAAAATTATGCCAAAATTATTAGCTACCAGATGTAGGTCTAGATTGAGGAATTGTTGAAGTCTCTGTACATTTGAGGAATTAGTAAATTAAATTTATTGTTTATTTAGTTTTTAATAATAATAATTAATTTTATATTTTAATAACAAAAAACAGTAAAATAACCTAATTAGCTGTCCTTTTGAGCGACCATTAATGAGTTCTGCACATCCAAGGGTTAGATTAGAGCAAACGCGTTTTGTCGAATCCTGTGCGGATTCCATTCAACGGATTGCAGACGGTCTCCGGTAGAAATCGGACCAGATCAAAGAAAGCAAACAGTACGTACCCAACCACCGTTAGTGTCTGTATATTGCATGAGAACCTTAGCTGCCGTTCGAAAATCGTTTCATTGCTGTGCTCACGCAGGCCCCGCTGAGCTGAGCTTACATCATTAGACCAAGCAGTATGGTCACAGGCACTTGACGATATGCCTGGCAGCGACAGTCACTGTTATACAGTGCGTGGGCAAACAATCATTAAATTTAATGATTCTTCCATATATCGATGGGAACATGAACCGCGTGACCTCTGACCTCGGGAATCGATCCAGTTCTCAGCTGCAATGTACAATCACCACGGTTAGTGCACGATGCAATGGGTTGGCGGGTTTTGGAACTCTTTTCCGCTTTTCTCAGAGCTCGCTTTCCATTCGTTCGCTAGCATTTCGTCTATACCGTCTTGCGTTTGAAAACCGCGCATTCATACGTCGGGCTGGGGCACCGGTTATGGGACACAGACCTCACTAGCAGCATAGAACGAAACGCTTGCAAAACCGATTTCTACACCGTAGACCGTTCGTTTTTTTTGTTGCAAGTCGTCGCTTAAAACGCAGTCACTCACTAATCCATCGCGGGTTTTCCGCGGGTTGCAAGCACTTTCAAGGGGTTTGCGTGTGCGATGATGATCTTCACGCGCACTTTTATGCGCGTCTTCTAAATTGGTGAAATGGTCGCGTCGCCTGGGCGCCGATGAAGAAGGAGAACGACGATGATGACCAGCGCGGCAACTATTGGTGGACGACGAACTACTACGGCGCCGATGGCGTTTGGTTTTTTTTTTGGTGGTTTTGTTTTGAAGGGCGTTTTTGTGATGTGATTACGGTTTTCTTGTGGTTATCCGCTCCTTTTCCCTCTTGGCGCTCTTGGTCTCTTTCGGGGGGTGTGGGAGGGGACGTTTTTTTGCCAACCGAGTTCCGCCGATGTTTCGGTATTACTCGCTCATGCATGTGTATGTTGTACTTGTTGTCGTTTTTTTATCATTGTTGTTATCGTTGAAAGGTTTAATGCGTGTCGGTGTGTTCGGGGTATGTGCTTGTGTAGGGGAGGGCGTATATGTACTGTATCTTTACTGTATGTAAAAGGGGTTGGGGTGGAGGATAAAGGGTGGATCGATTTTGGAGTAGAACGGTTCGTGGGTAACTGTAGTACTTTAAAAGGGGAAAACTCTACCGTACGCCGTAAGGGCCTACCATAATCTGCGTTTAGCGTTGGTTAGTTTGTTGTTTTTTGTTGTTGATAATTTTACTTTATGCTTTACTAAAGCCAACCATTTTGCTCTTACATTACCAGGCCCAGTTAACAATCATTGCTTACAATCAAACGTTAATTCTAAAGCAGCAAATTTGTTTTTTTTACTATCTATCCAATGTGAATCAAGAACATTCAGTACATAGATCATTTGAAGCTACTACCAGCATATTATTTACGGTACAATTTGTATTAAAAATTACGTCTAGTTATCAGCACGAAGTTTAAAAGAAAAAAAAACCATCTCAGAAGTATTACACACTGCGTGTAAGGGGGAAATGATTGGTACTTGTTGTAACAATTGTGATTAAATGAAAAAAGTAGAAACATATGAAACAAAACTAGAACAAGAATTTGAAAATGAAACATTATTATGAGCTAGTACTTCAATCTGGTCTTTTATTAAAGACACTTTAAAACAATACACTTGAGTGCTGGCAGAACTAACTACACTGTTGTTATGAAACGCACACTATTGTATTTAAATCGGATTAACATTTCCGTAAGAATGGTTAGCTTTATACTGTTCTATGTATACATTACATACAGCATGGTGATGCTCACTTTACACTTTCACACACATCTTACAACAGGCCTAAAGCCATCGATTTTTTTTATTGCATAATTTCATTTTGGATTTTATTTTGTCACGATACGAGCGAGACAGAGAGGGTAGAAATTGGTATGAGTAATGCTGTAAGTGTGCAGATTGGTTTCGTGGTGGGTGTGTCTTTCAGTAGTGTAGTTCGATTTATGTTTCATTACGAATAGCGTCAAACAATTATTCTTACTGCGCTTGGATAATGCTTAACAAAATTTTAAACATGTTTAAAGATTATTAATGCTCGAATCAACTTTGCATAGTATTTGATAAAATAGGTTGAAACATGAGCATGCTTTTGTTTTGATTCATGTTTTTTTTGTTTATTAAACGAATGCCTTAATATGTTTTCGAGATGTTTTATTTAAATATAATTTTTTTAACAGCCATCATTTTTTTCCAATAAAAAAAAATCCCTTATAAGATTTAAAATTCTTTACTACTGCCTTACATGGTTTTTACTCAAGACATTGGTTTTTTGCAAATTTAAATATATTTTAGAAAGATGAGTAACATTAATACGTTTAATTATATTATGCGAAAAAACACAGTGAGCAATATAAAATAATAGATCACAGCAGAGAATGAACTACCGAAGCAGAGACTGACTGCACCATCGATGAAGTAACGTGTTATATGTGTTGCAAATCGATCACAAATCAAACAATGGTACATGCGTTTTTTATCGGTACTCGAGTGGACAAGAGATCACAGACCGCATCGTAGGATAGAATGAGACATTAATCTTTCTTCTAAACGTGAATGACTGCAATTTTCACACGGCAAACAAAGACGAAACTAAATAAACAAAAACAAAAAAAAAAGGAATAAACCTTCCGAGTACCATAAATTGCACCATTTGCAATGCGGTTTCCCGCTGGCTAACGATTTCAAAAAACACGTCACCAAAATTTACATTTCCTGCTTCAACGAATCTGGCCGCCCCGTTTTGCTGGCGCATACGAACGAGCCAAAAAATTTCCATTTCCATTGTTCACCGTTACTTTTCCCCGTTTCCGACAAGATCTCACCACAACGCACGAGTTTTGTGGCAGACAATGGGACCATATCCACTTTTTTTTACAACGGAAAAGAAAATCAGGCAGAAGGTACAGGAAAAGAATTAGTTTTACTTTCTCGGACGATGGTATAGATTGCCGGGCTGCAGGCAAATGTTTGCAAAGTGGGTCGTTTTCTAATGGCAGTTTCCGATTTGGTGGTAGGACTGGGCGGAGGCGGGAGCGTTTAGCTTCGTTTCGTACCGCAGGTTATGGCCAGTTCTGGATGCTACATCTAGTGGGATGCGAAGCAAAAGGAACCCATCCACCATACGGTGCCGAAGACGATACTCGAATAATGAACTTGTTATCGTCGAAGGAAATGCTTTTCTTTGGAGTTGTCGTGTTGTTTATATTGCGATGTTTTGTTGTTCCTTTTTTTTTATTATCATGGTTGCCTGATGGCTACTATTTCAAGCCGTATGGTTGAACTCGTGCGTTCTTGGCACTAGATTCACGAAACTTCTGTGTTTTTTTATGTTGGTTTGCCGACCGCCTGTTGGTTGATAGCAGTCGCTGACGAGAATTGTTTATTTCGCAACTAATGAATGCAAATGAGTTTCACATGATTTTGAATAGTAATGTTTTTGGTGCACTCGGTTCGATATTTAGGTTTATTGGGTAAATGGGGTTTGCCATCGCAGAAAACCGATGAATTTAGACACAGGGCCAAAATAGAAAGATTTGCAAATATTTATTTTAATTATCGCATTAACAGTTGCCAAGTGTGCGCTGGAAGTGGTTCTAGGAAGTGATTCAGTGAAGAGGTAATTAATTTACTATGTTACGTAAATAAACGTAAAAACTAGCGCAGTTTTAGTCGATACAGATCGCTGCTATAGTTTTGTTCAGATAGAAAAAATGGAGACGCCTAATACTTTAATAAGAATTAAGCCAAAAATGGAGACGCCTAGTATTTTGTTCAGTATTGTATTGAAAAAGGCATTTCCATTCCCGTAATTTATGAAAAAATTAACAATTACGTACAGCACATTTGGTGTAAATTGAATGATAGAAAATTATACAAATAAACAGGAACAAATTTTACTCATAATCGCCAAGATTTGAAAAATGGAGACGCCTAATACTTTGATAAGTATTGTATACAATAATGCATTTCCCTTTTCGCTTATGTAATTTATGCAAATAACAAGTACAAGGTTTCGAACACACAGTGAAAATTGAATGAAAAAGAATTTAATAATAAAATGAACCAACTTAATACATAATCGCAAAGAATTGAAAAATGGAGGCGCCTAATACTGTGAAAAGTATTGTATAGAGGAATGCACTTTCGTCTCCATAATTTATTAAAACATACATTTAAGTACATCACATATAGTGCAAATTGATTGATACAAAATTAAATAATGAAATGGACCAACTTTACACAAAATCACAAAGATTTGATAAATGGAGACGCCAAGTACTTTGTTTGGTTTCGATGTATAACATTTGTTTTCGATTAAGATAAGAATTCGATTATTTCGATTCGTTCAAAATGTTACATAAACCATACAAAAAAAACTATAATATAGAAATTACAGAAATTTTAATGAAAATTTAATAATACAGAAATATTCACTTAAATGGAACAACTTTACACACATACATTAAAATCCTCGATTAATTGATTGTGGTTACAGCACGTTCCTGTCCGTACCGCACCACTAGCAGACCGTAAACAGGCTTCATTTCGTGGAAAAGGGTGCCGTTTGTATGTGTTTGTGAGTGTCATTAGTGTCGATAATTGACTCTGCATGTCACATTGACATCGATCCCAAGGGAGCAACATACGTGGTAGGGAAAGCATCGGTAATTATGGTAAAACAGATTTGCAAAACATATCAAATCCATTGGGATGCAAAAGTTTCCTGTGAGTTTCTCGTGAACATTATTTCGTGTCAGCTTTTGTGTGTGCGTTTTCGACCCAAAATCCAATTCCATTCAAATTAACTCAGCTCATTATAAATAGAGATACTAATTATGAATCTATCCCCAATCTCACAAAGACACTTTTTTGTTAATGTTTATAGTCAAACCTCAAATCTAAATTAAGCATATGGTAACTGTTACCGTTTTTTGTTGCTTTGCCACTTCTCATTCCAAACTTTCTGCAGGTCACATGAACAGAACGTTCACGTTGCTACAATAACGAATACTTGAAAAACTATTTTCCATGAGCAGCATTTAAGTTTAATTTCTTTTGCGTCCGCAAATCAACTTTCTCTTGCTGAAAAACTAAGTTCTACAAAAGACTTGGAGAGAGAGAGAGAGAAGATAATAAAAAAGCCACACAGGCCACAGGAAATATTTTGTGCTAGAAAAACAAACCTCTACTGCCGCGGGAAACTGCTTTGAGCGAGACATTAAACTGTTTGACGATCGAATCAAGGTTTCAGGAAAGAGAAATAAAAAAAGCACAAACGAGGGATCTTTTCTGCCTGTCACCTTCATTCAAAAGTATTCATAAAGGGGGTAGGAAAAACGACTGCTGTCACAGGACGAGACAGTTTTGTGGAGAGTTTTCTGTTTTGCGTACGCCAACGAGAGTAGCCTTTATTGTCGGTTTGTCACTTCTGCTCGAATAGTTTCGAGTTCAACTTGCAGTTTGGAGCAATAAATGGTGAGGAAAATAAATCGATTGGTATGAAACAATAACCTACAGTTTTATTGTTTTATCCATGTGAAGATATTTTATGAGTTGAACAACAAACCACACATGATCAGAGCGCAAATACTGTGAGCAGGTGATGGCTTCCGCCATCTTAAAGGTGTTTTTTCCTTAAACTCAATGGTAAAATGGTGCCGGAACATAATATCACAGATTCGTGGAACTTAAAGGACGAACTTCATTGTAGATGGTGCGAAAATTTTCACTAAAGTACGAACACCTGGGCATCGGTGAATCAACGCACGGTGGAGTACCACGTTTTGCAATAAGAGCTTTCAACCAACATGTGTGTGGTGTGGCCCTTGTATGGTGAACCGTTTGTTATCGGGAGTCTTCCAGTGGCCAAGCAAGGTGAAAAAAATAAGGTGAAAAAAATAAGGTGAAAAAAATCTTATGTTTAACTTTTAGTTTACACCGGGTCACAGCAAGGCAGCAGAATGGTAAAATTGAAAAGAGAATATCAGTGTGCCTGACCATATGCACGAAATTTTCATTTCGAACAGCGGTAATCAACAGCGGAAGTGGTTGTCTGTTTTGTTTTGCTGTTCTTGTGCTTTTTTTTTTAATCCAGCGCTTATGTTGAGGGAAAAGCACAAGGATTCGTTCGTAGGTGTTTGTACTTTTCATTCATTCGCTCTGTTCATTTGTTCGCCACACCGCCCTGGTGCGGTCGATTGCATTAACAAGGTGAAATACTTTTTTTTTGTTTCTTTTTTTGTTCATCCATTACACACTCGTTGTCTTGTTCGGAATATTGGGAACGAGTCGACCACATTTGCATAGCTATCGGTAACATTGGTGCACGTGAATATTTCATACAACGGATGGCGAGTGTGGTGAACGTGTTGTTTCTGATTTCATGTTTTTTTTTTTGGTTTCGTAGTTCACTGCCATGCTGTGAGCGTTGATTGTATGTTTTTTGCTGAATTTATGTATGGTTTTTTTTAGTACAATTATCATGTTAACTTGCCCGAGCTTTAGGCATGGGAGAGATGTGGGAAAAATAAATAAAATATTAATATTTTGATTCGCCGATTGCAACATTAGCGATTGGAGTTTAAGTAATGTACATTGATTAGTTTTCGATGGCAGTTTACATTTATACAGTGTGGTGAGTCGATAGAAATTGTTGTTTAATCCAATAAATTGATTTAGTATTTCCCAAGAAGAGAACTCATCGCGAATGTGCGAACGAATGGTCCCCAAAAAAAGGTTTAAGCCTCATTTAGAAGTCTCCTTTTAGCAAAACCAATTAGTTCTTAATGACAATAATTGTACACCGAAACAGCATTAACCATAGCTTTAACTTACCCCTTGGAATTAATGGAAGTTTTTTTTAATGCATTATCTACCCCTTTCTTGCTCACCGTTTGTTTAACATTTTCATAATCACCTACAACACGGTGTTCCCGTTTCGTATTTAACCACGTTTAAGCGAAGATCATGTACACATAATCGTGAAGCTTAATGCTTAAATTTGGCCACGAAAGTAAAAAGGGTTCCTGTTTTTCGCGTGTAAGGGTAGCACATATAAAACATTACTTACGCTCTTTTGTTGGGATACGAATTCGTGCTACGTCTAAAACAAACTGTAAAAAACATTATGCTTCGTCTGTTGGTACAAGCGAATACATATCCGCAGACTTCATCCACGAGGAGTAAAAGGTTAGAAAATAGTTGTAGAGTTTAGCATTAATTTAATAAGATTCATTTAGTCAATTGTGATGTTAGTTTTAATGGCACAAGCATGTACTCGTCCACCATCCACGGGTAATGGGTGGACATTTTGCACAGCAAAAGAAGGTGCTTTTGTGTGGGAATATAGAGCGCGAGCAGCGATAGACAGAGAGAGAGAGCGAGAGAGATCGAAAGATTTAGAAAGGATGTGTGAACAAGTGGCAAGAGACGAAACGATGTAAGAAACTTGTCTGTACAAACTGTCCAACAGTGTGGTAGTTACAATGCTGGACCGTGAGATGTAAAGATGCGACAGTGAGCTGAGACATAAGGTGTCATGTGAAGCTTATATAGAGTAGCCATAGAAGGCGTTAAAAAGATAGAGAGGAAGTAAGAGAGAGAGAGAGAGCAAAAGTGACAATAGGGAGCAAGAAGGAAGTAGATATTAACATATACATGACATTAAAGACAACAGACAACAAACATACACATTTATAGTGACTCATCAGGCGAGGAAAAATGAGTTTGGCTTACTTTTCCAAGTGCAACTAAGAACAAAAAAAAAAGTTTAAAGTAAGACAAACGACACGAAAAAATGATAAATGGTACACATCGAGTAAACGTATGACTTTGGTGAGATAACATGTTTTTGACGGAAAATGTTATTCAAGGTTTAGTTGATTATAAATTACTTATAATATTACTTATTATAAATTACAATCTCCAATTTAGAGATTTTTTGATTTTCGAAAGCTTGATCGATGCCCGAACGATCACCTGTCAGAAAATGACAGTTATGTTTATTTATTTTTCACGATTTTAAAGGTTAACGGATCCGTTAAGAATGTTTTTACGTGGGAAAGCTGTCAATATAACATAAATTTTATGAAATTGTTTAGAAAATCTTTAAAAAATATACATCAGGAACAGCGCTTTGTGTAAGGTGTGCTGTCCATTTTGTCGACAATTGGAAATGATTCAAAAAACGAAAAATTAATAAACTGACCCATCACATAAACCATGCTGGAATGGTTTTGAAAACGGATATGGCAAATTAAAAACAATTTTTGCTCATTATATCACCAGGTTGGAGCATCATGGAAGAATACCTTTTTGTGTGCTTGGCAAGCGTTAGTTTCATTTCCTTCCCCATTTAAGGCCAATGCTTACGGCAAGCGAGATTATAAACTCTGTATTTTGATGTGCATGTGTATGGGAGTAAGTTTTATTTCCTTTGTCACCCAGCTAAAGCCGCTTCATTATGATTTTGTAGCGCGTTTATAAGATAATTTTCCGTTTCCCGTGTTATAAAACCCTTCGCATTTACTGCCGCAGGCATCTGGCGTTGTTTCAGCGAAACCTGGTTGATGTGTTACTAATGAGTGGACGCGAACCGAAAAAAAAACCCTTCCAACAGTGTCCCATGGGCAACCTTTAGCACGTCAAGCGAACGGAGGAAAACGGGAAGTAAATTAAGAGCACAGGAAGCTTCATCAACGCTCGGGAAAGCACATTGTACAGAGTTTTTTTAAATAGTTTTGTTTGTTTGTTTGTTACAAAGGTGCAATAGCAGTAAGAATAAGCTTGGTGCAGTCAACAGTGAAACATCTCACTAGTGTATGATATAGTTGCTTTATTTAGTGAAGTGTGCAAAAAGTACTAAACAAAAGCATACGAAAAGAGTTTATTTATAGTTTGTTGTATTAATATTTAAAAGACAAAACAAATAAGGCATTTATTTAAATACATAAAAACCGATAGAAACAGGAATGATAATAAAATAATTGTTAGAAAATCAATAAATTACTTATATTAGTGTTTTTAAATAAAGGTAAAGAAATAAAGAATGGGAAAATTGTCCCTTTGTTGGTAAAGTGAATATTGTTTTTTTCTTTTTAAATACTAACACTACGTCAAGCGTGATCGATCGTCACCTTAGAGTGCGATCTGTAAATTTGTTTCTCTGTCTGGGTTTTCCGCCCCGTTCTTCCCAATCTTACACATACTTCTGAGAGGTTGTTTTCAAATGTAAACGTTACTGAATGTTGCTGGTACACTTTCGATACGGTGCAGTTATGATACACTCTCTATAAGAGGTTTTTTTTTGTTTTTTTTTTGTTAAACCTACACTAAATTCAACGCTACTTCACTAGCAAGATATGAGGAAGGGCCATGACATAAGTCGTGTTTTGTCGTTTTGCTTTAGCATTTCGAAAGCGAATTTTCATTGGTGATTGTAAATAGATCGCGACAGATATAGAAAAAAGTTACTCAAAAACCAAAACTACTTCAAGTGAAAGTACAGTGGACATAAGGGTGTGGAAAGGGGAAAGGACTGGAAATATGGAAAACGGAGAAGTGAATTTTGTTGATTAGAATTACATTTTCTATGATATAGTTTGGCTGAAATTGAGAAGCACAAAAAAACCAAAAGGAGAAAGGGAGAAGAGACGTGAGAAGAAGAAAATTAATACTAAAATATTTCGCTGGTGTTGGTTGGTATGATATGGTACGGATACAGTTGTATGAACTCTAGCGCATTGTGCGTGTTTTTTTTTTGGTTGGATTTGTGCAGGTGAAAAATGAACAGCGCATTATTTCGCATTATTATCTAAAAATGGAAATATTTATTGTAAAAAAGGGGTGGTGAAGGGAGATGGGGTGTTCAGTTGGGGTTAATGTTTTGACGGGAAATGGAGCTACAAAAAAAAGGATAAGAATGATGCGTTTTAAAATGGGTAGCATGGCAGTTAATATATTTTTAAAATATTAACTCGTAAAATATATGACCACGGTAGTTCCTTCGTAAATAAACGACAAAAAATGCTAAATTGTGTTATAAATTATTTTACAGCATGAAAGATGATTTAACTTTCACACACAAAAAATATCGTCCCCGTTGATAAAGCGTGTTTACTTCCCAACGCAGATTTATTTTCAAGTTAATGCAAATGCTGCCATTAAACGAAATCTCACAAACACGAATCGGGTGACGTAAAATCAATATTTTTCATCAAGTCTGATGGCACCAATAGCAGCAACAACAACGAAAAACTAAAAAAAACCTCACCCAAACTTCTAACTAAACACATCATCGAGCGTGTTTGAATATATTCGTGGTTTATTTGGAAAACCCCTTTCAAAGGTCGTTTGGTGTTTTCACGCTTTTTTCGCAGTCAGCGTCGATTAATGCTGATGGCTTATCGGCCTCTTCCGAGGGGGTAGGTTGGCAAAAGGGACGGTAGGGCAAAAAGAAAAAAAATTATGACCAAAGTATCCTTACGCAACGGTTAAACAAAGCAGTAGCAAAGCACACCGACAAAAATCATCAACGTCGACCGGGTCGTTTGCTGGTCAATGGATAATGATTTTTCGAGGGCTTTCTAACGACCCCTTTACACCGACCGGATCTGGGGCTTTCGATTAATGGCCAAGAGTACGTGTGGTTTTTGTTTTTGCTGTTGTTGTTGCTGCTGGTACACCTATATTGATTTTTGTTCCGAGGGTGTGAGAGTGGTGTGATTCGTGAGCATCTGCGACGATTGCGTGTTGGTTGGACGCTACCAAAAAAACCCTCGTTTTGCGGAAAGGTACGCATCGAAAGGTAAATATAAATTCCTCAACACATGCTTAATGTACAGCATTTCAACCTGCTATTACTTTCGAGTGCAAACGTTGCTGGACTTTCGACATTTATTTCAACTTCATTCAAAGTGGTTTGTTTTTTATCACAGCCGCTAGCCTATTCGTTCGATTGCGTGCCCGCGTACGGAGATATGTATGAAAGTGTGGGTAAAACAAATACGAAAAAAAGGGACCACTTTGCTGAGGTGGAAAAAGGAACAAAAAAGGACCGCAAAGAAAACGTGCTGACGAAGTGTCACTAGCGGCAATGTGTGATGATAGCAGCACGGGCGCTTGATCACGTGATCGTTGTTGACGTGGCCAATCAAGTCGTTCGTTTAGGTTGATTAAACTTTTTGTGCGATTGGCATGCTTTCAGTGGTTGAGGTGTTACGCAAACCCATTTTCGTTAGTTGTTTTGTTTTTTTTTGTTTAATTTTATATGTTTTATCTAGAAAAATTTAAAAAAGATAAATAAAAAAAAATTAAGAATCAGTTTTTTAAAAGATTAAAACACAAAATTACATTAATACTATTAGAACAACAAACAAATAAAAAAAACGAGAGCCCAATCGTTATCCAATCAATACATTCAACACATCAAGACAAAAGAAAGAACACTGAAAACATCTAATGCACAGTACACATTAAAAGTTTCGCAGAGCACACGCAGAGCACGTGAAGTTGAAGCATAGTTACAGTATGGCGACGAAAATAGTAAAAAAACAACAACAACAACGAAAAAAAATGTGGCAAAACAATGAGTGAAAATAGAAGGTAAAAATACTGCGTGAAGGAAAGGAAGGAGCGAGTGAGAAGGCTGGTGAGTTTTGTTTACCTAAAGCGAATACGAATACGAGCGAGCGAGAGAGCGAGCAATTTGTGTGTAGGTGGTGTGGGTGTGTGTGTGTGTGTTCAGTGCAAATAGTGAAATAAGGGTAGCGCTTACAGAGAGATAGAGAGAGAGAGAGGGACAGACATATATAGAGTGATAGTGAGTAAGAGATTAAAAAGAGATTAAAAAGGATAATAGAGCGAGAGGGATAAAGAGCGACAGAGGAAGAATAGCTTGTTGATACATTTATTGGTTGGTTGTTTTTTTTTTTCGTTTGATAATGTAATGGTTAGAGTTAGTTTTTTATTAATAAAATTAAATGAAAATCATACCCAAGATACTGGTGGGAATGGTGGATACGGTGGAATTTCTTTGGTTGCAACATTGCTTGGTATCTCACCCTTTCCTTTCTTCAAACGTGATACACGTTGCTTTGATCTTAGCATCAAAGCCGCCTGCATTTTGATTTTTTATATTCTTGTTTCGTTTCCTCTATTAAAAAAAGTGAGTTTGAACTACTCGGTTGTCTTCCTTTCTGCTACTTTCTGCTTTCTTTTTTTTCTCCTCGTTCTTCGTTTTTGTTTTCTTCTCTCTCTCTTGGGGGTTTTGCAAGTTTTTTTTGCAAGATCTCCTATATCTGCTCAGTAGAAGATGTCCCGATTCTTTGCATATACGATGTTTTGTAGAAAGTGTTACGCGTGTGTGTGTGTGGGTGTATGGTGTGTCGTAGTAAGTGTTGGTGGTGTGTTTTAGTTTTTCTTTTCACTGTTTTACTATCTGCTTTACTTTCTCTTGTAAGAATAACTTGAAATTTGCGCTTGCTTTGTTTGTTCCGTTTTGTTTTCGGTTTTTCTTTTAAACTTTCTCCTTTCCTCTACCAGTAACTTACACCTTTACACACTTTGCTTTACTTGTATAAAAAATAGATTCCTCCTTCCCTCTAGTTTCCTTGTTTGGTGTGAGTTGGTGTATGTATATGTGTGCGTGTGTGAGAGGAGTGTTTTGTTTCCGTTTGGTTTTCCTCTTCTCTTCTTATCTTTTGTTTTTCTGTGTTCTCTTCTCTTATTAACAAATATTGATTACTAGCGGTTCAGTGGTGGTATTTCATGTTCTAGATTCCATTGATGGCGATTGTTTCATTAATTCCTTATCGTGTTCGAATGGTTGGTTCGATGTTTCCAAAAAAAACAGTTCCGTTCAGTAATCGTGCATTTTCCATCTTTTCATTCAATTCGTTTCGTACAAATTCCGACTGATGCTTGGCGGCGGTGATTAGGATAAAAGACAGTTCCCGAACCGGTAAACCGCGAATTAGCGAACCCGACCGAACCGGGCAACGCGACCCGAAATGTAGCGAACCGTCGTTAAAACCGTCGATACAAGGATATATCGGACGTTCCGTATCCTTTGCTTTGCAAACCATTGAAGAGATTATTCCATGCTCCTTTGTTGGTGTTGTTTGCTGTTATACTCTGGCTGCTGTTGTTTCTTTCCGAAGATCGACTAGAACGATCCTCGATACTGCTCCGTTACCGTTGGCACCGTTGACCGTTGATTTTTTTTTTTCTTCTTCTTTTGATTCGATATTTCTTTTCAGGCACTCGTCGCTCACTAGCCGGCGTTTACCACACGTATCGCATTCGCATATACTTTTATGTACACGAAACGATAATGAAAACACACGCACGCACGACTACGCCGCGCGTTACAAACACATACACAGATACACGGAACGGAAATGAACTCACACACACACAAACGCGCGCACACGCGACACAGCACCCGGGAGTAAGGGGGGAAATACTTTTCCGTTAACTTTTAGCTTGCTCGCTGCTCACACGTACGTGTCACTAAGGCGTTGCTCACCACCGGAGGAGCCCGGACGGCTCCTCGTGTTCTATTAGTCCGCTTGCACCCACGGCACACTAGCACTGTCGCACTGTCGCTATCGTCGTCACCTTCTTCCGCCTCGTCTGCCTCTGCTGCGTCACCGACGGCTTCTTCTTCGCGGCTTCTTGTTTGAATGGCGTTTAATGTCGCTAGGGTTATCATTATCACTGGCGCTTTGCTTTAATTGACACCGGCTCGTAGGTAGAGGATAGATAGATAAGACCGATAAAACGAAAGCGATTGAAAGGCGAAGAAGAAGAGGTGCGAAAAACGTGCTGGAAACTCGAACCGCAACTCCGGAAATGGAGGATCCACACGCGTCGGTGACAATCTGTGACAGATTGGTACGCGATCCTTTGCTTTGGCGGGGTAATCTTACCACCATACACTGCGGCTTTCATCACTCGGTGCGTTGCGTAGCATTGTCGAAACGGAAACGAAAAACACTCAACACAACACTCGGACCCTCGGGGACACCTATGTACAGAGAGAAGCTGACCGTCGTGCTATACGCCCGCTCGTTTCGGCAGTGTGAACGTGCCCTTGTCGTTCAGGGTAGCTGTATATGTGTGGATGGGTGTGTGTGTGTGTAGCAGCACACTTTGAGGGCAGCTCGAAAGCTACCGGAACAGCATCAGCATATTTGTTCTTGTTTCCTACCAACGGCACAATTCATAGAATCACATTTTACGCATCTTCTCCCTTTTATTTGTTGGGCATTTTTTTTTGCAATTACCTTATTGCCGTTTTAGTGGTTCACCTTTTTCCGCATGTTGATCGTGTGGTGCGGAAATTCGTACAGAAAGGTGAACTTTAGCACTTGCTTTGCTTTGATCATTTTTGATACTTTTATTGTCACTTTGAGCCGATTTGAGCACTAGCGATTGATTATGTCTGGTGACCGTTTTTCTGCGATAAGAATTAAGTTGTTATGAAACAAAAATGGCGTAATAACATTCCGGTTTGACAGTATTGAAGAGAGAAAGCTTTTAGGGAATGAGGCCTTCAATGGTTTTAACTCGCTTAACTTCTATGTTTTTTTTTAAATTAATTTTTAGTTATTATGGAAAGGTTTATATATTGTTTTCCTACGGGTTGTATGCAAAAAGATCTTTGCAATAAAAATGGTGAATTTTATTTCCTGGAATAGAAAAGCACCGTATGAAAAGTTACGTGTGAAAAGAAGTCTAAGTGATTAAATGCAGCGGAATGCTGTTGGGAAACATTGAAGCAAATAATTTACAACACCCCACGTTACGACACAATCTTAATGATTCATTCAGGCTGTACAGAAGGAAGGAAAACCAAAAACTTTTCCACCGAAATGGGTCAAAGTCAAGGATAGTTGTGCATAGTTTTCGCCACGGCGCATTCCTTTTGCGCCAACACAAACAGATCGATGGCCAAACCAAGAACATAGAATGCCAGCAACTAATGAAACAAAGAAGTTACCAGTTTAATCGGTGCCAATGTAATCTGATTACTGTTTAGAAAATCCAATTAAACTTTTTAATATCCTTTGCTCGGTTGGGAGCAAAACAAACGCCAAACGATTTGATACTTTGGTTGTTTGTGAGCGTTACAAATAGGGTTTCGTTTGCGACCGATAGCAAACAGTTCTTTGCTGTGGTGGAAGTGATGGTCTCCGACAAAGCAGGAGCAAAAATTACCTTCGCCAGGCAATGTGGCTTATTTTAATGTCAAACACCGGGCGCCTCCATTAGGTATTTTACACGGTACTGGGCGGCTCCATCGATAAAATCATTTGTTGGCGAACTAGTGTTTTGTGTAATTAACCTTATTTTATTGAATTATCTGTTAACTGGAGTTGGGCGTGAGTTATAAAATAGGAAAAAAGCAATAAATAAAAAATAATGTTTCTTTAATTGGTGTTATACTTTGAAGTAAGTATTTAGTTTTACAAGACTAAGGTGGTAGACACACTTAATCAACCCTAGAAGAACACATCGTAATCTGCTCGTTTTACAGATCCTGTGTTTATCTCGAAACATCAAACGCTCAATGTATTCTTGCAGAACAAATTTCCTTTTCGAAAAATCAAACCTCATCTAACGAGGTGACATGAAATCGGACCCAGCAACCATTTCATCGCCTTGCCAAAATCTGCTGACCCATGAAATAAAGTACCAAGTCTTTGTTCCTTCCCGTTTGCGAATACGAAAGAGTTGGCTTGGTGGGAAATGTTTGATGAAGCACTCGGTGTGTTGTTGTGTGCCAGCTCAGTAGTTTTGTTGCTTTTTTGTTCCTTGCTGCATGTTGCAGTTTTCTTCCCATATGAACCGTCCAGCACCGTATAGAGCGACTGGTAAGGGCAAAGGTGCTGCATCCGGTCTTGGGATAGGTTCCCAATTTTTGCCACCATTTGCGAAACAGAAAATCGAAACTCGGTTGAAACGTGACTAGCTTGCGTACTCGGTGCACGATTCTCCAGGAATCCTTGGAGTTGTGGCGAAGACGGCGACGATGATGATGACGATGTTGATGATGAAAATGATAACAGATTGACGACAGTGGTTAGTGTTGGACCATTACCAAGGAGTTGACTCGCGTGTACCTGGTACTCTGGTAGTTTGAGGTAAGAAAATGAAAAAGCATTGCATTGCAAACGTAGCACTGAGAATGAGGGAAACAATCATGTACGAACAAGGCAACTAGATACGAGATACGTTCAGGTCGGGCTGGGTTTGCTATGTCAGCAAAAATCGAACGTTCGAAAGGAAATGAAGTGTTTCGAGCCTGATGGTGTAAATCGGACTTCTGTGGACCGGGAACCGATAGTGTTGAAAATTTATATTTCCCATTTTCCAGTTTTAGGCTACTCAGCTTTGTGTCGGTAGGGGACAGTTTCAACCCGCTGTGAACGACCAGCACCAGTTGCAAACCATGGGCAAAGGTGACATTGAGCTTAATTCTATAAATATTTACAAGAGTGTGAACGAAACCGACCGAGACCGGGCTCGGGAAGGTCCTTATTGGTAAAAGCTTATAATCTCGGCTTTGTTGGGAGCAGCTTGGAAGCAGCAATCTCAAGAGACCGTACCACGCAAATGGGTAAATTGTAAATTGAGATTTAGATGTAACTAGGGAAGGGAACAAGCCTTCACCATCATACAGAAGGAATGGAAAATAACGAAAGGTTCAACCGTGTACAATAATGCTTGTTAAAGCGTTCAGAGAATTTGTCGTAAAAGTTCATTCTGGCAATGCTTTTTAAAAGATCCTTTTCGGTATTGAACAGGTGACCTGGGATTTGTTATCATTAGAAATTGAATGTAGTCTGCGGGATAGTTTAGATTAGTGTCATTACTTTCAATTAAAATTACTTTAACAAAATAACAATTACTATGTAACAAAATAAATTAAATACTTTGGGAAAAAGATTCCGTACTTTATTTTTTATTTTATCCGTATTTTTAATGATAATATAATACTTTCCACGATATAAGTCTATTACCCCATAAAAGATTTTGTCCTAGAAAAAATGTGTTAAGCTTTCAAATGCTAAACATGCGTATCTTCATATGCTTTACATTCACATCCCATCATATCCTTTGCCGGTGTTTCACTAATCCTCATTTGAGCTGTGTTCACTATTGTCCCGTCGGCACCAATACACGGCCGTACAAAGAGCGTGGTAAATGTTGACAACCGGTTCAAAAATAGTTTGAAATACCACATTCTGATGCTTTCCACCAGTCGGTGGATGTGTGCCCGTGCAAGTGATGTCACGGAATGGTGACTAACGGAGTTTTCACACCAGGCACCAGGCGCCTCCATCTTGTACGGGAAGTACACCCGTACTAACCGAAACCATACCGAGGGAGCAAGATAACGGACAAAAATAACCAAAAAAAAAAGGAACTGAATTTATCATCTTCTACACACGCGGCTTGGATTCTGGATGGCACCTCCATTGGCCGTAAGTGGCTCGAAGTCAGTAAGCCAAAAAATGATAAATTGCATTGTGCGCCACAATGAGGGCACGGGATGGAACACAGCGTGTGTGGCTAGAAAAACAGTTTGTTTACAACGCTTCGTCCTCATGGTAAGCTTGTTTGCGCATTTAAGGATCCTCGTACCGGTGGGATCTAACCGGTGAAGAGGATATTTAAACCACGAACACTGCGAAATACCAACTGGTGCCAAGGATAATGTCGGAAGAATCATTTGTTTGCACCGTGCTCGGTTGTAAGATAGTTAGGAAAACCCGGATCCCCTTTGTCAAACTTCCGCCGTACACTATTCCGCTCGGACATTGGACCATCGTGCCAGACAATTCTTTCGAGCACCCCGTAGCAACGAGTTAGCTGATGGGCCAAATTGAAACAGTGCCGGGGTGAAAATCCGTCCGTTTGTTGAAACAAGTTGGATATAAGTTAAAGTAACAAACACTCGCACGATCCCTGGTGTTTTCATAGAGACCGAGGCCATTGCTGGGCTGGGCTGGGCGATCAAGAGGTATAGGGATTTGTGCAAATATCCAAGCAAACAACCGAACAAACAGCATTCGCACAGGTTGCTAAAGGGAAATCCTTCTGGCGCTCTGGTCCGTAATTTATGCCTTCATGTCCGGTAATGTTTACCTGATCAGAAGTATTAGTTAGAAAGATGTACCGTCGTTGTTAGGAAAATTTGTGGGTAAACAAATTGTTTGTTTTCGGTTGTTTTCAAATCGCTCGTTGCTTGAAACAACAATATACAAAAAATAATCAATGTTATACATCTTTCTTTGTGGTACTTGAATAATAAGAAATTCCGCAGATATTTGTTTTCAAAACACAATGAAAAACTTATTAAGCTAATTTTATAATCTTCAAAGTTCCGGCATAGTTTTTACATAAACATTTCATAGCATTGGAAATTCCCCGATGCATATTTTAGTTTGGAAAATCAAGAAATGATAGAATAAAACTTGATATAGAAAAAAACCCTAACCTAATTATGCTCTTCTTAGCTTCATGAAAGACAAGCTGATGGGTATGAATTATGATCGTCAAAGTTCGCTCATTTTCCTCTTCCGACGCAAAACTAATTTCCATTCTATGTTGTACTTCAGCTCAAACCATCTGCCAAAAACTTTCATAATATTGATTCTTGCTCGTTCGTTTGCTCTCTTCGCATAATCGATGCAAACGGAAAAAAACACAAACATCTTTTCTTTCATGGTTTTGTTTTTGCACTCAAACTGACAACACTAATACTGATGCTACACTCGTATGGATAGTTTGTTTGTGATAAAGCATTCCCTGTGCAGGCAAATAGGGATATCGTTTTTTTTTTCTTTTTAATGTAACCTGATTTATACACCTACAATGTTTCAAATCGGATTGGATTTTGCTAAAAGAATACGATTTTATGTTGGGCCGTGGGAAAATAAGAGAGGAAAAATGTAAAATATCCCTATGCACCACGTGGGGATGCATTAATCCTAATGAAAATGGTTGTTACATTATCGATTGCCGATGGGCAGAGTTAACGAATACTTGGTACGCCGTGCTGAAGAAACGGGGTTGTGATTTGGCACGGCTCTATCGGTAGTGCAGAAGGCGAAAACTAATCTCACTAATGTCTTTTTTTCTGATGCTGCTAGTGGCGTTGTCGGAGTGCTCTACGGGATTCATTAGATTTTTGGGATGTTGGATATCAATGATACCGTACCCGTGGACGAAGGAAGATCTCGAATTTAATATAATCACTGCTGACGGTGGAGCCGTTTGCTAAACTTTCATCCGTAATCGGTACAGCAACAGATCTCAGCCGAGGGGATCTGCAATCTCCAGCGTAGGCTCTTTGGTTTATCTGTGCGGGCTGACTTAATTAAAGGGGATTCGACTGGTCTGCTAACGGAATCGCATCGGAAAACTTCACAGTAGGATACGAAGAAAGAAGTTAACATGTTTCAGCTACTTGAATACGATGGTTATAGATGTCGTTTATCCGGGGTATTAGTAGAATCTTTGGATTTTTTTTGGGGAGAAGATAATGATACTTGAAAGGTCTTACATGTTGCTTTTCAGTTGAGTTTAGCTATATTTACGATTGAAGGTCAAATCATGAGATTATAGATTTTTTTACCGACAAGTGTGTAAAATTTATAATAAACTGAACAATGATAGTTCAACTATTAATAGTGAGAATAAACAAATATTTTTTTGTTCTATTTATATTTTTCATTTCAATAAATTCGTTTCTGTAACGATCTTGAAATAAACGAACCTAGGTTATCTTTCAAAAAAACTCAAAGAGTATGATCAACTCGAAACTATGCACACAACTATTAAAATAAACATAAGCCAAAAGTATTTTAAAAGTATTTAAATCATTTGTTAAAGGTAAAACTGTCTGCCCATGGTTTTAGTGGCACAAAACACTAGAACATTAATCAAACTCAAACCGACTATCCATCTGTAGGTCGGTTTAACGGGAACAACTAGGAAGTGATAGTTGACGAACGAAAAATAGAGAAGGAGAAAAAAAAGATATGGAAACGATTCTAAAGGTTGGTGTGCCATATGTCAAGCGTCCTAATACCTTGGGCGGTACGGTACGAGCTGCCTAGATTCGCATCATGATGCTCCGGACGGTACTACGACCCGTACCGTCGCTGAATCACGTCTCTATTGCGCCACGAGCGAGGATTACCAAACGATGACAAGGTGGCAACAGTTTCCCATGGACCACCGGCTTGTTCATCCCATTTTTCCACGTCCATGTTGAATGACAGGCGTAACCGTACCATCTCGAAAAGGGGTTTTCGGTTGGCGAAATGAAGAGGTGGAGCGAAAAAAAACAAACTTCCCGGTGAAAAGAGCTTTGCAGTGAGAAAGATCTCGAACACAGGTTGAATAGGAGTGGAGTGGATGGAAAATGTGTTTGCATTAGTGCTTTTCAATTCGCATAATGTAATACCGTTTTCTACATACAATTACGCCTTGTTCGTTGCGCTCGCTTCGTCACATGTGTATGTGATTTCGGTGAAAGTTTGATTTTTTTTAAGCTCAGCAACTGTGGCTGTGTGGTGAGCTGACGTTGTTCGTTCGGCCTCGCCACGTTGGTCCTATTTCATCATTTACTCACAGTGTGTGAACTGATCGTTGTTGTAGTAGCAAAACCGCATGTAGCATACTACTACTACTTGTGTGTGTGTGTGTATGTGCAATAGTGTATTTCCATTGCAGTTACAAATGACGGAAACGAAGCGTTTTCGATTCCCTTTTGAGCATCCATCATGTAGTGAAAGCGGCATCAAAAGTGATGATTTTTGTGCTAGGCTAAAACGAGTGGGTTTTTCTTTTTCAAATTGTAAAATTGTATTGCTAAAACGGGCTATTCCCAGTGTGTAAGAGGATAAGTTACCGTAAATAGGAGATAGTTTAAAAAAACCTTTTGATAAAGAGTAATTTCAGTCTGACAGTTTATCATAATAAAATCACTAGTTCCGAGCAGTTCAAGAATGCCTTGGGAAGCTGTTCTTTAATCGGATAATGAAAATATGAAAAGAATAATTGAATTTACGTTAATAAATACGTTAATCTAGTGATGGGACATCCAGAGTGAGTTCGCGAATCCCTTTCGGTTTCAACGCTGATTAATCCGAAATGTAGTCCAACAAATACCGGGCGGGCCGGTGGCCATGTGACAAATGGCGCCGGTCCACACGGCACGACTGGGGTCCAAATCCCATCCGGACCGTTCCTCCGTAGCAAGGACTGAGTATCCGGCTACGTGGTAAAATAAGTCTAGTAAGCCAGAAATGGCCGGCGTGACCTGTAAGGTCGTTAAAAGCCAAGGAGAGAGAGAGAGAGTCCAACAAAATTACGAAATCGACTGCGGAGTTCTGGATAACTCTGATTACTGCAAAGTGCTCTCGACTATCTGGAGAACCTGGTCTTCTTCAGACTGCTTCAAAATACTTCGATTACTTCAGACACTCACGGACAACTCCAATTACTCTGAACTCTAACATAAATCGGCTTCTTTTTTTAAATTTTGTCAATTTTCTGGAGGATGTCATTTGTATTCGTAATTTGATAGTCTTTGTTCCAGCTGGTATCAGTGATTCTGACGTATCCTATCTTTGTCTACCATTACCATCTATCTCTGTGGTATAATTCACTTATTCACACATCAATAATTTACAACTCAACAAATGTAAAAGATCTAATCAAGACAAGATTCGCTGTTAGATTCCGAATTGCTAGATGTTCAATGGCGAATTGAGATATTGGAGTACAATAGAAATAGGAGCGGCCTGGAGGTGTATGTGATAATCAAATCAAACCCCATTCGGACCGTCTCCCCATAGCAAGGACAACCTATCCGGCTACGTGGTAAAAATAAGTCTAGTGAGCCAGAAATGGGCGTCAATGAATAAAGTGTTTTTGAAATATCGTTTCCACAATAAGATATTTTTGTAACTAAATGTCATGTGCTTTGCCAAATTCCCAAACACTTATCAATGCAAGCCGCAGCTGGGATGCGACTGCGTCGACGCTTTAAAACGGCTCGAGCAAGATCACCTTAACCTACTGCGAAAGAGGCAGCAGATACCGGGAAAACTCGTCTCACATCCGGTCCCTTATCCCAATGGCCTCGTCCGATCTGTTCCCTCACACACACACACACACACACACACTCGTCCATATCCACACAAAAACTGTTCCTGCATTCGAATGCACATTTCAAAATTGTACGCGCGTCCTGAGACGCGCCTGCCATTGCATTCGCATCACAGTCACATATCGTGCCCGATATTTGAGTGAAGTTTCTACTTCCGGTACCGGGAGAGATATTACGTCGTGCAGTCCCCGGGAATGGCCTTCACGCCACCAAGGCAAGGCAGGGGAAGATTTTGCGGGCTGCATGCATGATGCATGCAGCGTTTGCTTTCCCAGCGTTCTTCTTCCCCCAAACCTGTGCCGGTAGAGTTGCCGCCAGTCTTTCGGGCAAGTGGCCAAAGTTTTCTCCGCCTCCGGGAAGGGGGGCGTTTGTGGGTGAGTGTTTGGAAGGTCGAATGGATGGGAAGGAGCACCGGGAGAAAGACTCTGGTGTGCAATTTGAGCGCTTGTTTTTTTGAAGCTTCGCTACACTTTCCCACACGTCTGGTACGCGATGCTACGGCACGGTGCTGGAAGGTTTCAGTCCGCGGCCCGTTTCTGACAGGTCCCGGTGTGTTTGTGTGCAAGTGTAATGGTTACACGGCCAGTGTTTGAAGGGAACATTTTTCCCATTTCGTGTTTTTCGCTTCGTTTTTTTGTGTTCTCCTAACTGAATCGGAACATTTCTCATTTCTTTGCCCATTTATTTCTCTTGGCCGCATTTGATATGAGCCGGAGAAGCAGCAGCACCAGCAGCACTCGCGGTAAGTTTTGTATGAAGATATGAGAAGGAAAGGCCTGTAGTGTGGTATCGGTTACCGGGCCACGAGCAGATAGGAGGAAATGTTTTGCAGTGATTTATCGATTTTCACTCGCCGTGCGCAGGATGATGAGACTGTTCACAGGGTTTCGGGGGGGCGGTGGGTTTGAGCCGTATGCGCCGCAGCGTGGAAAGTGTTGTACGCCCGCATTTTTGGAACCACTTTTGCCAATAAAGAAGGCTGTGGCTTCCTTCAACCGTAAGGGCTGAGGTATTTTGGCGCAGGTGCGCTTACGGGTACGTACGGATTATGGGTATGTTACGGTTCGCTGGAGCCTGGTTCCCGGTTCGCAGTGCTGGAGATGTTCTTTTTCTCTTGGTAGTGCAGAGATTGAAGCGCATTGTTTTATTAGCGGGCTAGTGTAACAGATTGTGGGCGGTTTGAAAATTCCGTACCGACTCAGAAGAGTATTGACAAAACAGTGTCTGTGAAAATGAGTTTAAATATTCAACAGACTAAGCAATCTCGCAGCATCTTTCTTCGCAGTGGATATATCAAAATTTGAATATTTTAAATTGTGTTGTTAGCAGTGGAGTGTTCATGCATTTTTTCCTTCAAACCGTGCGGGAAAAGCAATAGCTTGGATGAAATAAATAAGGTAATAACATTGCTGTAATATATCAATAGTTATGGTATTTAACTCTCGTTTGAGGGGTGATGTATAGTTAGCTTGTTACCAAAAAACAGGCTTTTTTACAACTCAAGGTCTCTTAAATATCTGCATAAAAGATAATTTTAATTTACTGAAATAATAATTATATAGCACCTCAAACAGACAAGATATTTTCAAAAACCTGATAACTTATGGATATGAAAGTTTTTTAATTTTTTTTTTATATTTATTATCATTTATTCATATTTTGCTACTTCAAGATTTATGAAATTTTACAGTAAAATTTAAACAATTTTTAGTAATTAACACATTTTTTTAATTTTTTTTTCTTTATATAGCACCTGGCACCTGATCGTATCGATAAATACATTTTTCATGTAAGTAAATAAATTTTGTTTTTTTAAGAATATAAATTAAAACTGTATTAGAAATGTAAAGTTAGAATTGTTTTTTTCTCAACTGAAAATAGTTTTTAGTAACAACATGCTTTTTTCCATACTAAGCAGAAGCAAAGGGCATAAAAATGTTTTAAGCCATCGTGATAAGCATGAATTGCAACATAAATATTCCCCTCGCGACTCAATTCAATTGACACTTTTTGATACTTTTAATGTGATAACACCAAAGCAAAAATATATACCAAAAAAAATCCCCATCGATAAACCAGGCTGTGGCGTTTTTTATCCACACGATGCTATTCCGAAGTTGCAGTACGCTCCCTATCCTATGAGAAAAGAAAAAACACTTTCCCGGCTATATGCTTCAAAATCAATCGAAATCAATTTGGGAACGTTCCAGCGAACGAACCACACGGCAAGTTGCAAATTTGCAAGTGAAATGTAGCTATCACGTGATTTGCACCTCGCCCGTACGAGAGACAACGCCTAGTTCTAGTGCAATGGTGCAACAGCGGACACGAGCACTGCACACACACACATTTACACACACGGTAGAAAGTGCACAAGATTTGTCGTTTGAATCGGCAAATATAGCCCGACAGATGGAACCGGGATCGTTTGTCACCCGTATGAAGGGACGGCAAGCCAGAGCCAAGGTTTTTGGTTTTTAAGAAGATGGCTTTAGTTTTAGCAGTTTTGCACCTCGGATGAAACTGTGGGAGTAGTTAGACGGAGTTCGTCATCACTCATACTGATGTACATAGCAAATTGTATGTATGTGTGCATTTTTTTTTTCAAATTCCTTCATTCATTCAAAATCCCAAGCAGGTCAAAGGCATGCTGTGCCGTGTCTGCTTTGCGCCACTGATGAATGTTTGTGGCTTTCCAATGTCGGCTTCTGCTGCTGCTGTGAGAGCCTTAAATCCCCATATCCGTCTGTGTTTGACATGGTGAAAGTGTGCAATAATCATAAAACAACTACCGACATGCATACGCGTTGCGTTATGGCGTGTCGTGCTGTCACTAGGGTGACAATAGCGAGAGAAACGGAGAAAAAAACCCCGGAATCCTTCAGTATCGTGTTTTGCTTCCTTTTTTTTTCTTCTCCTGTCGCCCATTCTTTTTTGTCGCGTGTTGGGCTGGGGGGAAAAGTGAAGGAAAGTGGCCACAGTTCGTGCATATTAATTGTACTGTTTCACACACCATTCAAAGGGCCATTTGTGGTGGAGCGTGTTTGTGTGAGTACACACCCATGTAGGATGCGTGTGTCGCGTGTGTTCTACAAGCTTACGAGCAATTGTTTGCCATTATGTCGTGTGCGAGGGACGATGGTGATGTGATGTGGTTAGCTTCTCGCTTGCACACGGCGAAGGCCAACACATACACACATGCACAGGCTGCAAGGACACGCTCGGGCAGCTGGTAGTGAGCACTGTGCTTCTGTGTAGTTCCTGTTTGTTGTCGCCGGTCCGTTCAAGTCTGTCCATCAATTCAATCATTTGTGAGCTTCATAAAACCGAACTCCGTAAAACGGTTCCAATGGAGCACGGTACGAGGTTTTTTTTTTGGGTGGTTTCCCCCCCCCCCCCCCACCGGCCACCGTGTGAAGACGACGGGTCGGTGAGCTGTATTTCATTTCTTTGACAACGGTACGAAACGAACCAATGGCAATGGTGCAGTTGGATGAATTCATGCTGTGCCATTTTGTGATCAGTGATGGCGCACTGCCGAGGACAGCATCGATGTTTGAAGTGAAGCGTTGAGTGAAACGATTCCATATTTTATATGGATCTTTTTTTTTGTTTGGAAGTCGGATGCTTCTCTATTTGTTGTTTGTCTGCGCTTTGAATGGAGATTTTGATGGACTTTAGCTTTGGTCTGGGAGAAGGCCGTCGGTTTGGCACACTGCGCTAAACTGGAGCAAGGTTTGCCGGTTTGCCGAACAGGAAAAAGAATAAATAACGAATCAGGAAACTGGTCGAAAGTGGAGAAAGGGAGAAAGAGAACATAAATGCCAGCACGGACAACAGGGACCGTGGCCGGGCTGGGTAGATGAATTGCAGTTAGAGTTTGTGTTGATTTTGTTGTCTGTCCCGAGTGAGCGAATGGTCCATCTCCAGTGGCCGGGAATGTGTGAAGATGAGCACTCTATTGAAACGCATCGTTCTGAGAGATGTTTAGATGCAAGACATCTTACAGAGAGGCGCAACATTGTATAAAATTGGATTGGTTTTTCGCATTGACTAATGGTGACTTTAATTGACTTATTTTACGTAAAATTTAAATTAATAAATGATGCTCTTCTATCAATTAAGAATGCTATTGATTAACTTGTTTTTTTTTGAGTATTTTTTATTCTAACTTTGTTCAAAATATACTTCATAAGGATTTATGACATAACTTGTTCTTCAATTCTAGAAGAAATTTGAACCCATGAAGAACATGTTGAGCCTGATATTATCCTAAGAATTCTTGTTTCAAGGACATATTCTGAATGATTTTCACTTCAATTCACTTCAATTTAAATTTATTGAACTGTAAAAGCGTGATATGTTTTTATTTTGAATTTAAAAAAACTTTAATTCTTTGTTATCTTCCAACAAAGATGCATTTTTAATACAGATCCAATAGAAATCTAAGTACCACAAGATATGCACAAAATTAAAAAAATTGACAAATGTCTTATGAAATTCGCAGCCTGTTGGAAATAAAGAAAATTTAATTAAAACAAAATTAATGTCACTGCAGGGTGGCACTCAACTATTACCTTTGCGGTTACCATTCTTTGCACCTTTTTTGCAAAAAAATACCTTCATTCGAGACCTTACACCGTGCTTCATTCGGTGGAAGAAATATGGAACGAAACTAGCAATACAAGCAATGTGCAATATTTCTCATGCAGCTCCTCATACACATGGCGTGGAGCGTTCGTTGAGGTTTGTGGCACGGTCACGCTAAAGGCTGACCACCGTTTACCACCAGTGGATAACCGGTCGATCATCGGTGTGGCCCGGTGCTTTTGAAACGCAAACCGAAGATTAATGTTGACCATCGCGTGTGTGTAATTAAAGCAACATTAATCACTATCTCGGCATCCCGCTGGTGGTGACTTTTGCAATCGTCATTTTGAAAGTCCGCTCAGTATGCAGTTGACACGAGACAGGCTTTAAGTGTTGTTCAGAAATTGAATAATAATTTCCTTTGAAGGCTGTTGACTGACATTTCTTGTTGATTTATATTTATTGTTTAGTTCAATATCAGACAAGAAATTACTTTATGTTTAATTAATTCGAGTCGAGTGTACATTTGTACAAATAATGCGTTCCAGTGCAATTCGCGTAAGTAATTCATATGAATACATCAAACCAGGCAGAGTATATAGAAGAATAACGAAGCAAAATTTTAAGTTCAACGAAATAATAATTTTTCTACAGCGAATTATTGATTCAGTAAACATAAATTCAAAATTTTGTCCACCAGAAGAGCCAGAAAAAAATCAAACCTTGAGCAGATAAGAATATATTTCGACCCTAGATACATTTTCCCGTCAACTCGTTAGCATGTCTGAAAGATTTGCATTTGCTCGATTTGATCTGCCACAAAATCACGTTCGTGTCTCGCTGGCCCCGGGAAGGATCGAGCCCGTACTCATCAAATGACTGCGATTTTGTCAATCACCCAAGGAAGGAAGTGCCCAACTGCAACGAAATCTCGCAAATGAACCACGGTCGGTTGATACGCCGTGAGGTCGTTTCCGCCTTGCGTGCGATAATGGCGCGGATCGATGCAAACTGCACGCCGTTGTTTCGTAATTGAAAAAGTTAACCAACGATTTCTGCTGCGCGATTTTGGGTACACTTTAAACGAACCAGTTGCCACGCGGGGTGCAACGGTGTGGAACGGGTCGAGGTGAGGAACTTCACTGGAAACAGCATTAATGTTTTCCATTTCATTAGATTTCGTTCGTGGAGACGTTTGGACGTGGAAGCGTTCAGCAAAACCGGATGGCAAACCGCAACCACAAAGCGATTCAACCCCCGGGGCATAACAAGGGGACGAGTATTCAAAACCCGAGGACAGAACATTCGAAATGTTACACAAGAGCTTGAACTTTCGCTTCGGTTGAACAATGGAGCGAAACGCTTTCCCAGAATGCCCTATATACAGCATCATCAGGATCGTGGCTGGAAGTCCATTGAAAAGGGTTCTGCATTGCCGAACGGCAATGAAATGGACACGGACCCGAATGTAATAGGACCGGAAGAGCCGATAGGTTCGGGGCGAGCACAGAGACAACTGTCGGTTCCGTTGGTACCTTTGAAAACCGATCCGATAAGTACCTTTACTATCCGTACGGGTCCGGCCCATTGACGGTAGTAAGAGCTGGGCTCCATGTTTTGACCCTGCAGCTTTATGCATTGAATGACAATGTGCTTGGGAGGTAATGGTCAAACTTACGATGATGATGATGTTGTTGAAGACTGTGCAAGTTGAAGCATTCCATGCGGTTGAACCAGCTGTTTGAAAACCGTTTTGTACCGTTGTTGATTTAAGATGACGCCAGTAGGAAATATGGTTTTGCATCGTGGACAATGTACTCAGCAGGACAGTCTTTGTTTCATTTTAAATGAATGGTTATTTTGAGGTCTTGATGAGAATTTAAAGTAGATTTTGATGAAATATTGCTAAATCCTTGTCGTTTGATGAATGTAACGTAATTTTAGTGACAGAAAACACTGCAGTATATATTCAAAAAGTGCTCTCAAAAGCTTTCTTTAACCTATCAGGATATCAACTCGAATTTAATAGCACCTCTGATCGATATGCTTTTAAACAATTTCCTCGTAAATATATAAACATTCTGAGACTGTAATACCGCCACGTAAGCGAGCTGAAAACTGTATTCTCGACAATCGCGACTTGGCAGAAAAATCTAAACCCCACCTCAACAAAAGCTCAGAACCACCACCGTATTTTAAGATGCACCTCGGAAAGCTACATTTTCTTATCGACTCGAAAGGGAATTTTTATTTGACCAGTAAACCGTGTGGTTACGGCCGGTGGCAGGGATTGAAGCGAAAATCATTTCCCATACAAAAGGCTCTCAATCAACGAAGCGCCAACCCGGGGCTCAATTGAGTGCCGTGTGCCGATTCCAACGTTCCGGTACCTTCCCTTGTTTGTCTTTACCCATCGAGTGATGATACTTTATTACATACCACATAATATGCTTTCATGCGAGCATAAATACATTCAATTACGTGCTCTCATTCGCTGCCTTTCGTTCGAAAGTGGTTCACTGTCGAATGGCAAATGGCTGGAGGGCGATGTTGAGAAACGATTTTTTTATTATTATTGTTATT
Source organism: Anopheles funestus (assembly GCF_943734845.2). Lineage (NCBI taxonomy): Eukaryota > Metazoa > Arthropoda > Insecta > Diptera > Culicidae > Anopheles > Anopheles funestus. Next base: position 85,138,230 of record NC_064598.1, on the reverse strand, counting down.
ATGATCACTACCCCATTCCGCGCCGCTAACCCCGATCCGTTCCACATGGACGCGATGCATCGTCTTTTGTGGATAGTAAGGTTTGTGGTTATTTTTTCTTCTTTCAAGCACGGGTGGGAGTATATTTTTCGATACGAATCGATTTCGGACAAGAAATAGTAGTACCATCACGGTAGGAGATACATATATCGTTGGCGGTACAGGATGCAGCTTGATTTACGCTAACGAATAAAAACGACCTTCTGATACGAATCCTTGGTAGTGGCGGTACATGAAGTGGCTTTGGTGAGAAGGCTGTTTCCCGTACGCTTCAACCAGTTTCCCGGTGGATCTTTTCCAGAATTGAGCAAGATTGTTTCCAATGTATCTTCTCCACCAGCTGGTTCCACTCACCAGTTGTGTGGTGCCACACAATTGGACACTTCAGTATGGGGTGTTACCTCCAGTGGGAAATGGTGTCTTGTGCCTCCACTGCACAAGAACGTTTGAAAACGACCGAACCAGATATATACGTTCGTATAATAAACGCCCGCATAAAGGAAGGCGATTGTGATTTATCATTTTGATAGCGTTCCACATTTCTGTGCGGTGTGTGCGCGAATATGCTCAGAGCGTTTTACAGGAAGCTGATAGGAATCGTTTTGCAGAATTTAGATAGCATCTTGCCAGCCCGCCCGATGGCTGTGAAATGGCTGTACGGATGAGAGTGTAATATTTTTCCAAGAAAACCCCCGATTTCTTGATAAGATATTCGTCCTCGTGCGTGAGGTGCGGAGAGGTTTAAAATGAAGACACCGAAACCTTGAGGATAAGGTATGGGAGTGGCGAGGATCAAGAATCGTCGAAGAGACATAATATTCAATATTTGTGAAGATGAAGATGTATATGGCGATAAGCCGTGAATGGAGTGAAGACATTTGGAGGACAATTTATTGGAGGAGATAATTGTGATAATAGTACATGAAGATCCAATGGGATATTATCCTTCAGTACACCATCTCACGCAATTTGCAACGAATAAACTTCGACAAGATAATGAACCTGTGTTTTGGGGAATTACTTACAGTACTACACCTGTTAGTACACCTGCTGACTTGCTACGAAGATGTTTGGGAAATTCTCCTATGTCTTTTGCATTGTTCATTCTTACCTCGAACTGATCACAGGTACACACACCGTACTGGCGGTGGTCACACTCGCAGCAGTAGTACTCGGAGTCCCATTTGGGCAGCTGTTGGTGTCCGGGCGTGGTAGTTGTCGTGGAGTGACCACCACCCCCATTCGGTACGCTGCCGGTCGCCGGCGGGAAGAACACATCGTCCGGATGGTACTGATGGTGCTGATGCTGTGCGTTGGTTATTGTCGTCGCGTTGTAGAACTGCTCCTCGAACGGGTCAAGCTTTCGACCCCGGTACACGCTGCACTTGCGCTCGAGTGCACCGGGCGTTGGACTCGTCAGCGGATGTACCTCCTCGTCGTCGGTCAGGACGAGCGGCTTTAGACCAAGTCGCCCCGGAGGTGTAGCCTGCGGTGTGGCAGGAGTAATGATGATCGGATCATTCGGTATCTGCAGTGTCAGTGGTTGCGTGAGCCCACTTTCGCCCTCTTCCTGACCGGCGAGGCCTACCTTATCGAGATGCTGTTGTGAGTGAGCGTGATGGGGATGTTGCTGTTGCTGCAACAGCAGCAGTTGCTGATGGTGGTGATGGTGGTGACCGGCGTGGGGTTCAGTGCCGGCCGAATCTCCAAACCCAAGCGTTGGCGTTTGCGGTGGTGTAAGATCCTGCTGGGCCTGGGAAACCAGCGGCAAGGTGGCGGTGGCAGACTTCGTAAGCTGCTGGCGGCGTACCAGCTTGTCGTACTCGCGGAACCCGGTCGGTTTGGGCATCGGTGGAAAGGACGCACCGGACGCGGGCGGATGTCCGGACGGTCCGGCCCCATGCAGATGGCACGGATGTGTCACTCCACCCGGTACACCATGGTGATGGTGATGATGGTGGTGAGCATGTCCCGGCCCACCTAAGTGTGGCCCATGACCATGGCCACCCGGTACACCGGTGTAGGATGTGCACGGTTGCTCACCGAACTTATGGTGCGGATGCTGCTGATCCGAGCCCGGTATGCTGGTGTAGCCCGCACTCAGCTTCCGATGGTGCTGATGAGGTGCCCGCAGATAGGACGCCGGCAGCTGGTGGAAGTGTTTACTCTTCGTCGGTGTTGTGGCCGCCTTCGCCGCCAGCTTCTCCCGCAGTATCTGCTGATTGGTGGCCTTGTTTTTCGTGTTCTGCTGGGCCTGCTTTTTGCGGGCCTGGCGTGACGCCAGCGAGGCGCCACCTGCTGCTGCATACATCTTGCGCTTGCGTTCTTACGGTCGGTATTTTGCGAGGGGGTTTCTTTGTTTTTTCTTTCTTCAGTAGAGGATACTATTGCTACGGCTACTGCTGCATAACACCACCACACCGACAACGACGGCGACAACGATGGCGCAGTGTCGCATCCACAACAATAACAACAAACAGTGATAACAACAACAATGATAACAGCAATAATAACGACGGCGACGAATGGTGTGGCTGACGAGATGGGCTAAAGAAGCTTGTGCTACCTGCAACCAGGTGGTTTGGTGTTGATTTCGCAGCTAATTGACCCGCAAAGCGGATCAAACAAGCGTACGACGAGCGGCGGCCAATGTCACTTCTTCGCTTGTAGATTGGTTTCGGCTAGCCTACTTCTTGTGGTGGGACGCTTTACACAGCTTTCGCAAACAGTATTTTTGCTATTGTTTTGCTTCCGGGGGTTTTTTTGTTTGTTGTAACAGCTGACAAGTGGGATATGGGAATAGTATGACGATCGAGATAGGATGGTTTGGGGGGTTTTGTTTTTTTTTGTTAGATACTAGCACAGTGAGTAAACCACCTATACGCTTACAACAATACGGTATGCAACTCGTTCATACGCTACAGAGGGCACGGCAATATGAAGCCAAGCCACACCACCACCACGTTGTGCGGGGGGTGGTTGTAAGACGGTATCGGTTTTCCTGCCTTTTCTCTGCTTTTTTGGCGATTGATTAGCTCCAGCAAGACACTTACAACGAGTACTACTACTTGACACTGACGCAATGTTACGCTTATCCTTTAAGATTGTTGCCGCAAGGAGCATATGGCTACACAAAACACACAATTACACATCGAGGCGCACGAACGCTTTATCCCTTATTTGCTTTGTTACTTCCTTCTCTGTAGACAGTTATCAAAAAATGCTTATTCGGTGCACTAGGTGCTGGGATGTTGACTTAAGTATCTTGCACTAGTGTGTGTGTGTGTGTGTGTGGGTTTGTTTTTTTTTGTCGTATTATCGTGTGTGACAGATTTCGTGTATTCTTGTGCCTTGTTTTTTTTTCGTGTTGTGTGATGTATTTATATCGCAATATGGGAGTAAGAAAAAAATCTTGCTCACCCGTCACTTTGTCTAGCTAGTAACTTAGTTAACAGTACATATACTACCGTAGGGACTATCGAGTGGGTTTTGTTACAAGTGTGCTTGAATGATGTGTTACACGAAAAGCGTACGTAGTTGTGAGCCCTCTGTTTGAGGATTATCCCCTATGCAAAATCCCTTTCTTCGCTGTATAAAGCGCTAGATGTAAAGGGCACCGGAAGAAAAGGACAAAGTGTGTGTGTGTGTTTGTAAATGAGAAGGAGAGAGAGAGAGTCAAAGTGACTAATTTGGGCGAGAATTTGGTAAATTTCACAGTACAGTATTTAGTTATTTTTTTTTATTTACTTTTCGCCTCTAAACAACAGACACACACACACTCACAGTCAAAGCTTTTTCGTAGGAGTAAACGATAATAAAAAAAAACACAAACACGATTTCAGGGTTGTACGATACCTGCGTTCGTCGGTAGTTTTAAGCCCGCTACGTTTTGCATGCAGCTTACATTAAGTATACGTTATATTTTTCCATCAATTTGGTTGTTTTCACTTGCTTTTTTTTACTACAACATTTAGCCTACCTTTAGTGATTAGTTTCGGGGGTAGTTTCTATACACATGCACAGCATAGCTTACGGTACAGTGCAGGGTAGAACATCATGGTGTATGTGTGTGTGTGTGTGGTTGCATTCCAGTGTCAGAAAGACTGACAAGTGGACAAGAAAAACAAAATGCTATAAAATAGCAAAATAAATCGTCTTCCTTCGATTCGAGCTTTTACAATTCGGATAATTTTAATCTTTTTTCCTCCTTCTCCTTCTCCTCTTTCTTTCTCTCTCTTTCTCCCTACGATCGCATCATAACGCTAACCTAAAGCTGTTCAACCAACACCGGTTGCTGTTCGTATAAAACAATTACCAAAAGTGTGACAAACCGTTCCGGAGCGATACCAACATGATAATAATAATAATGACATGCAACGGTTTGTTCGCCTTTTGTTCGCTAGATAAATGATTTTTTGTTTTCCGCTAACTTGGTTTTTTTTCTCTGTTTTACGCGATCGATCTGCTTACAAAATGCAACATGGTACAACAATAAGTTCACGCATTATCCTGCTCGATCGCTGTTCCGATCGCTCGTGTTTGCTGATTACTCGGTTCTTTGTTTTGTGTCACTGCTTTTAAAAATATGTTTGCAGAACCATGCGAATTGAAAGTGCGTCCAAAAAATCGATTCGATTCGGCATGGGGAGTTTTTGTTTTTGCTTTTGCCTATCAACAACAAACATCGGTAGATTCTATCATTCGGTTATCTTATATGTTTATATCGTACGTGAAGTTGGTTTAGTTTTCTTTTGTGTCTTCGGGAAGCAGCCCTTCCTTTGTTCGCCACATTCCTTTACCGCTTCTGATTGTGTGTTTTGTGTTGTTGTCCAAATGTCAACCTAATCACATGTACCGAACAGGAAACCTAACACCCATCAATCAATTCGAAACTTGCGAATGCCAACACGCGATCATACTCGGCTGGACGCATGACGCTTAACGCATGTCAACGGTACGACGGCCACGTGCATTCGAAACAGTGCATTTACGGTTTGTTCTTTCACCTTTTTGCTTTCACTTGTTTGTCACTCGAACGCTGTCTGTGTGTCATTAATACCTAATCTTTCGCTGCTCTAAGAATAATTATTTGTATTAGTCACATCCTGCATTGCCCTTTGTTTTTGTTTTTTTAGCTTGGTAAAGGTACGTCTGCACCGCTAGTTGCTGCAATGGTTTCGGAAGTTTTTTTTTGGTTGCTACGCCCTTACAAACATTCATCAATAAAATGTGACTCCAGCCGTTCTCACTGCTAGCTAAGCACAATTGCAACGGACTGCGCAATCGTTCGTGTTTTTAATCGCATTCGAGTCGTTAGCGTTTTGTGATGCGACGGGAGTAACGTTACGTTGTGTCTCTACGTCAATACTGTAACGCTTGTAACGTCGGCCTTGTAACGCCCGTTGGTGATTCGCATATCTCTTCTAACTAAAAAGTACTACCACAACCGTACGATTGTTTCACCTTCCGGTTGCCGGTTCCACTGTGATGCAATTCCAATTCTGCTCATATTGTCCTGTTTATATTTCTTATTTGGTTGCCTCTACCGACCCCGTATCGACAGTTTATTACAATATAAATTGTGTAGCAAATAATGAACGAATATCAAAAACTTGTACGTTTGTAAAAAAAAAACATATATCTCAAGAAGCGTATGCGATTGCTTTTTTTTATTTTGTTGGTTGTTGTTTATATGTGTTTTTTGTGGGTTCGTACAAAACCTGGAGGTGTACGGTAAAATGGTGTTGGTAACTAATTTTAACGTGCGTCCGTATTAGTGGACAACCGTTTGTTTCACTTCGTAACGTTGTATAAAAAATTAGTGCAAAATAGTCTTGCCTTTTTTTAACCTTTTGTTTTTAACCCGGACGCTTAGCAGTGGAAAAAGAAGCTACAAAATATAAGATTCCTGTACCGTGTTTTTTTTCTCAATTCCGAAAAGGAGGGCGGGGGACCACATTCACACTGGTAAATTGGTATTCTTTTCTTGCAGTGAAATCGTTTTTTTTTTTTTTGATCGTGTAAATGTTTACCAAGCGTATAGCGTTTTTACGTCCTTCAATTCCCTATCTCAAATCGTTCTTTGTTTGTTGCATTTTCAATAAACCATACACAGAGCTTAGGTAGAAATCACTCCCACTCAGTAATACATACTAATACATTCCCGTTTTGCACGATGACTTTTTGGTTTTTTTTTTGGGGGGCAATGCCTAACCGTCTTATAAAATGGCTCGGTTTCGATGGAGCGCACCGTGTTCGATATGGTATGTTTTTTTGTCTAGTGTTTGAAATTAATTTTTCCCACGAATTTTGTTTTTAGTTGATGAGATTGAGTACTGTTTAACCGGTACCCGGTAGCGTATAGGTGATTGTGCGATCTTTCGTTTTTTGAGTGGTAATTAGGACGGGAAGGTTCGTTTAGAAAAGGATCGGCTGGAAAGGACATTGGCCGTTGCGTTACCACTGCAGACAATGTTGAAGTTGTGTTGTTCACCGGTTGGTACCGTTGCGTGGCGTTGCTGTCACCTGTTGTTATCGCTAGAATGCTAAACAATTGTAAGGTTAAGAAAAGAGACAATTTGTTTAATTTTTGGACAAAAATGGGAAAAAATTTGCGTGAGATGGTGTGTATAGGCAGAAGGATAATGATATGGCAATGGTGGTTCTTAAGCTGTATTGACTCTTCGACGATGTTCACAAAAAAGATGGTTAATTGGATAAAAAATTATTGTTATTATTTTATTATTCCGATTACATCATTAATAGATTTTTGTTTATTTTTTTTTTCAAAATACACAAAAGGCATCATTGCTAACCGGGCCACTCCCAAGCACACATTATGGGAGCATCAATCGTTCCTCCCCCTGTGAAGGTTCGTCGACACAAATTACAACTCGTGCAAATGCCCCCCCTTCAGAACCCATCGTTGTGCGGGTTTCCTCATCATTATGCTTACTTATTCTCGGTTGACCGTTTGACCACCCAGTGCTAAGGGACGGACGGTAGAATAAGGGCTTTTATCGGTGTGTGGAAATAAATCAAATCACAAAAAAAATCCCTTCAACTCCCAGAGCTTTGGGTCATCTGTTTTCGTGAGAACACTTTAGTTGTGTAGTTGTTGAGTTGTGTGTTTTTTGTTGTTTCTTTTTTTTTCGTTCTCCAAAAAATGTGTGCTTGTGTATGAGGAATGTGTACTCGTTCCATTTGTGGTAAATAACGGGGGGAAACTCCTTCAGCCACGTGCCACGTCACGGCACCCATCAATCGTGCCCGCTAGGCAGCTTTATGACCGCAATTTTGGACAGCTCTCCATGCACTCTCCGGACTCCACCATGGCAGATTGCTTGCGCGAGGTTTGTTTTGTTTTTGGTGCCTCCCTTCATCTCCTCGACTCGACCCGAACCCTTTTTTTCGGTTTCCCGAACACTCATTCAGTGCTTGAAACCACATGATGGTTGATGGTGTTGGTGGATATTTTCAGCTACTTAGCGCAAATGAAAATGTCTACGGCTCCACGCGCTCGCAACACACATCGGTAGGACGGATGTCGTCACCACCGTCATCATTTAATGGGATGATATGCTCACAGCAAAAAAAGGGGAAGGGAGCCAAGGTACCAAAAGCGGGTTTTTGGGGTGTAAAGGGTGTAAAGCGTTGGAACATATCATGAATAATGAATATTGTTCACACGCCTGGTTCGCGCTGATGCGAGCGGCACCACGAAAAGGTTTTCATCGACCGTTGATCGTGTTGTGGTTTTTTTTTCTTCTCTCCCCCCGGTAGGAATGTAATTGAAGTTCCTTCAGTGTTGTGGTGGGTAAGGGTATGGGGGTGGTACAAAAAAAATGGAAGAAAAATCGAACCGACTTCAGTCGAAGTGCTGGTAGTGTTGGTAGTAGTAGCAGTTCTAGACCACTATTTGTGTTGAAGAGTTGAATGACGAATTGTAATGAGACGAGGAAGGTGAAAAAAAAAACATTCGGAAGGAGAGAAACACAAACACTCACACTCTTAGGGGGGGAAAAACCGTACATAAACTCCTCCTCCACCTTAGCTAATGTACTGTACACGGACTCAGAGCTTTGAACTAAAAGAAATCAATATTCTTGCCGCGAAATTGTAATAAATATTGCTTCCGGCAGATGTGGTAGTTCGTCGAAACTGCCGGAACTGTTTACAGAAGAAGAAAAAATCTGCCCCCTCCAACTGCCCGGAAATAAAGTGGCAGCAACTAATACGTACGTGCGATAAGGATCAAAATACTGCACTGGGAATTGTTGGGTTGCAAATGCAGCTGTCGATGCAGTTCTCGAGCCACCGTCGCATAAGGTTGCGTTAGGGTTGGTGTTTATGATTGGTTGCAGTTGGGACCTCTAAGGCAGGTTGAAGGACACTTTGTTTCCCGCAAAAACCATTTACCGGTTATGATTTATATTATGCCAATCTGATTGTGCTTGTGGGCCCAACACAAGATGCAAAAAAAAAACCTGTTAAACGTATCGACTATTTAGCCAACAAGTAAAGCGGTTCGTTCGAACCAAATGATCGAGTAAACCGTCGATGTCTATTATCGTTCGAATATGTGGCACAGCTGTTACGTAAGCAGTCTGCATTCGCGGATAAATATTTCAGTGTTTGAAAGGGTTTTATGGCGCTTGTCGAGTAGGATGTTACATAAACACCTTGGGAGGAAAATTGTCGTTGTAATGGTTCCGTGCAAGAAACGGAAAGTTCATAAAGATAGAAGTTTTCTTATGATGAAAAGTAGGTATTGAAAGATTCTTAAAAAGTTAGCAACATTTCTTCACATGATAAAGAAGGTAAGAAATGAGAATGTTTGTGCAACTTTATCATGGAATTTTAGAAAAAGTTCGACATCTTAAAATAGTGTTACTTTGGCTTTTTTATATGCTCACTACAATTCCCAGAATTGAGTAGAGCTTTACAAACTTTAAACATTACTTGTGTAGGAACTCAATAGTAAACTTAGAAAATTTCTTTGAATTAAAGGCCTCGGAGTGTACTTAAGCAGCTCGTTAGATCGAGAAGAATTGTTTCAAACAATCAATAGTGTTAAGTACCAAGATTTTCCAAGTTGATATCCAGATGTGTCTCGTGAGACTTGACATAATAATCACGTGAACTACATGGTGTGATAAATGCAAATCAAGCTCACTGATGTAGGTAGTACATTATCTAGTAACGTTGTTATAAATAGTTATCGACCATCCCAAATCTAGAGCATGTCTTTAGACGACCATAATAAAAGTAACTACGAAAGCTCTTATAAAGGGCACATTTTTGGTACGCATTGAAAGTGAACACATTTTCCATCAAGAACGATACACATCCGAGAAAACTGTCATAAAATCGTAAACTGCAACTGCTTTTGCTCTGACACGACACTCATTACGCTGCTCATAACCGCCACCCTTTTCATGTTCAATCCATCCCCCCTTTACAGTTAAACCGACCGATCCAACGGTGCTTAAAATTAAGTTTTGGAAAGTTAGCAGCTGATTCAGAAAGGTTCTAGGAAATTATCGGAATAAACTTGGGGAGCTTGGGGTTTTGCACAAGGGGACCAAGGGGATGAGTTCCTTTATCGCAACTTTTCTCACCCATGCTTCGGATATAGGCGGCATTTTATGATCGCATTTCGTCGTCCACGCTCCAAACTTCCTGGCAGGAGTACTGGTGTAACTAGGAATTGTTAATCACGGTGTCGTTTTTTTCTGATTCTTAAATTTTCCTCCTTCCTTTACTGCATAATCTGTATGGCCTGGTTTTTTTTTGGGTGACACTTTGTTGGGTGTAACTTTCGAAATAATTTAGCCCAGTAATTGAGGGCGGTTGATGGGAAAGGGTAAGGTCTGCTCACGCTTAGCAGACGGTGCTGGATAGTAAAAATGTCTATTTGATTGCTTGTTACGTATTAATATTTCTGTGCTTCTGAGTTTCGCAATCGTGCCGCAAGTTTAACGTTTCAAACAAATGCCCAAAGATTTGAGGAGGTTTTTTTTTACAAATTAAATACACTTTAAAAAAATCCTTATCAAAAAGCGAATTTTTAGTGATAATGAAATTATTTTAAACATTTCCACGAACCGGCTTAAAATAGGTGGTGAAAATAGACAAAAAAAAGCTGCTGATAATTCGCTTCGGAAATGAATTTCGAAATTGAATTCATTTAATTTTCAAGCAAAGCAGTTCGTGAGTTGTTTACCAAAAACTTCCACCAAAGGGAAAGGATCGATTTCACAATCAACTGCAGCCAGTTAAAAATCGGTAACTAGACCCGGTAGACACTGTGCCCGACTTGGAATGAGCAAAGAAAAAAAAACTAAAAGAAACGCTTTCCACTCGAAAATGAATGCAACAGAACAGCAAAAAAAAAAGAATCAAGGAACTTCCAGCGGCAAAGCGAACTGCATCGAATCGGTGAGACAAAATAACTACTTTAGTTTCTACATTGGCGCCATTCCGGGCCGTGCGCCGTTAGCTAAAGGAAGGTTTTATTTTTATTTTCCGTTTTTTGTTTTGCTTCCTTAAGGGATGGGTTTTTTTCTGTTTTGGCGTTGAAGAAAATAAATCCAAGAAGCAGTAGCGTCGGTGGATTGCTACGGCCTCGGAAGAGCATCGATAGGGCATCGGAATGGGAAGAGAATCTGATCACCATTTACGTATGTACGGCTGTCGTTATCTTTCACCCGTCACACCCGGCAGAGATTCCGTTCCTGTGCGATTTTCGATCTCGCTGGAACGGAGCCCAACTTTTCCTTTTTCCATCCAGTCTCACCCACGACCCTTTCGGTTTTCTATGCTGTTTTCGCCCCCCCGGCTGCAATAGGGTGTACAGCACTGGAGCCAGTGATCTAGTGTTTTGCCGAGACGCGGCCCGTGGGTGAGCTCTCCCGGGACCGGATCTTCTTCCTGTCACCTTTAAATCATGTGCATTCTGATTTATCTTTTAGCGAGGTGCAAGAAAGCACGTTAAAAAAACTGCATCTTTCGAGCGAAAAAAAAGATGCTCCAGCAACAGCACATTCAGTGCATTCCGTGCAAAGGAGTGACGGTAACAAATGTGTAAACCGGCGCAAACGGTTTGTGAGAGGATTGGCCGGTGAAGGGCGATGGAGGGGACTTGCGGAGAAATGCTTTCCGAGCAACATTCGTGGCCCGAACTTGCTGGGCGTATTGAACTTCCTTGTCGTAGGTCTTGGGAATGGATCCAAAATAAAAGTTGCCTCGAGCGGGTGGTAGCGTTTTGGCAACTCATTCTGCTACCGGCCATTGTTCTCAGGGAACACTGTGAAAAGACAGTACACCTACACCTATATTAGAAGGTATAGGCAACACGTACACACACATACCGCTACACATGGATACCTTTGCAAGTTGATCGTAACGGTGACGGCCACCTCAAGTGGCATTCGTAACGCGTTGAAAGGTCCGTAGCAACAATCAAAAAGAAACGTTAGAAGAAAGAATTCAGGCACCAGATTTTGGCCACATCAACGGCACACATACATGCATCTGCTTGGGAAAGATGTTTGGTACCGGATGATGCACCGAAGGCCAATAGATAAGTCGGTATCTGCTAACGAACAAGCTGCACACAAACGAGAAAAGCGGTATTTTGGTAAAAAGGGTTTAGCGTGAAAGGAAGCAGCGCTAGTTTTGCTGACGGTAGCTGGGTAGTGATTCTGGATCGAAAGCTCAGACGATCGATACTTAGGTACTGATCTGTATGAGGATGATCGCGTAAGGTATGTAGTTTGGTAGTGCGTTTTTCACTATTAAGTTGCATTGTCAAGCATCATTTGAACGCGGTGACGTAGCTGATGCTTTCAAGCTTCAGCCAGTATGTCTCGTGGGTTCTAGTGGGTAGGCAAGTGTTTGCAGAAACTTTAAATCAAAGAGGGCGAAAAAAAAATCCTATCGATCGCCAGGTTTGTGGGGGTGAACTTTTTCGGTTTTAAGCACTCCGATGCTATTGAATATCATCAATGGAAACGTATTGGGCGGGAAACGTTTGTGGAGGCAATGGTAGAAAGCATTGCAACCATGTACCACACAGCCCGTTTGACCGAAATGGAAATGTTCCAATTCCCATCGAGTTTTGTGGTGTAGATGTGGGTGGGGAGGAAGCCGTTTGATGAAATTGTCAGTTGACCTTCCACAATTTGTACGGCGGTTGAATGTGTTTTTTTGGGGGTAGGGTATTGTCGCGGCAATCGATTTCCGTACCGAAACCGGTTGTGCGCTCAATAATTCTATTTCTTTCACTCGCTGATGGAGACGCGCGATAGCTGGTGTCGATGGAGACGCCCGGTAGCTCGTGTAAATGGAGACGCCCGGTAGCTCGTGTAAATGGAGACGCCCGGTAACTGGTGTAAATGGAGACGTCTGGTAACGCCATGTGTTCGGCGGTGCTAATTGTTCGATTCGTGTAAAATTAAAATGTCCTCTCACGAGTGTGAATGTTTAATCAATTTAAAATTCAAAGTATTGCATGAAATTTTCAAATGCAATTAAATCAAATAAGTTTTTTGTTATAGTTGTTTTACATTTAATTTGCTAATGTTTCTCGATTTTCCAATCCCTTTTCGAAAGGATGTTTTATTTTTTTATGTGTGCTCAATATCATCACTATCAACCTTCGATACGTTTTGCTTTAATTTCACGCCTCACCTCCAATAAATCACCTTCACCACTAAGCCAACCGTCATCGACAATCGATATGCTAGCGGTTACCATTGACGGCTCATTGTGGCCATAGTGCAAATATCATTGCGAAGGTACAGTTGAAAGCGTTCACGGGCGTGGGCATGACGAAACGGAGCAAAATAAATGTTAAATAAAAGGACGAAAATTTGTTTTGTCCCTGGAAGGTTGCGTCTCCCTGCCCGGGCGGAGAACCAATGAAATCAGCACCAGCGGAGTTGTGGATTTATTTTTCGCGGTTTGACAATTCACCGAAACTGTTCGGCTGGGGTGAACCATACTGGGTACGCCGATAGCTAGTGTGCGCGTGGTGCCGGGAGAAGGTGAAGTCGGAAATGTCAAAAACGAAAACAGAATAGTGATTTCATTTCATGGCGAAAGGATGAGTGTCTTTGCTGTACGGTGGTAGTGGTAAAGGTAGTGCCACATTTGCCGACATGACATTGGGAGCTTTCTTCCCATCATAACATTGTCACAATTTTGCTCTCCCATAGCGTTGAATTGATTTCTGTAATGAATTGTGGCCAGACCAACAAGGCTCTTGACTGTTTTTGGGTCTCGCCATCGGTGGAAAAGAGGAAAAAGAGCGATGCAGGAAGCACAACAAGGCGAACGAAAAACAAAATCAGGTTTGTTCCTGACCGCGCACTGGGGTCGAACTGCGACATCTTTGATGTCGTTTGTCAACTCCCTCACGTCCCAAACTGCGTGCCTCTCCGACACGGTAGGATATTTCATCGCAATCGAAAACTTTTACCCCAAAAAGGCATTGCCCAAGCAAACGAACGAACGACAACCGATGGAGGACATTTGCTTTATTGCATTCATTTTGTTCATTCCTTCGATTATTTATGTCGATTTTGTCCGAAGCTGGCATTGGAGGTTGGGGTTTAGGTATGTGCTCGTTACGAATGTCCTTCCCACATAAAAAAAACACCCACACACTCGTACCCTTTTCCTTAGTTTTGTATTGTTTTAGCAATTTTCTTCTCTACCTTCATCGCTAATGTCAACCATAGTGGAGATGTCTAAGGGTGCGTGGATTGATATTACACGTGGCCACCGTTTCATGTGGCATTCGACGTTCACCATTGCATCAGGCAAATGACGGCCAGATGAAGTGAAACTGTTAAAACTTTCATAAAGATTAGCCCCCTATCGGGTTTTGTGTGGGGTAAGCTTGAAGAATTAAATTACGTCCGGTCATAAAATTTGCACAACATCGCTTCAAGTGGTCACAAAAACCCCGAATGAATCTCAATAAACCATACTCGATGTGATCGATATTGGGAAAGTTTTGTGCAACCTGAAACAACAAACGAAGGTAAAGTAAAGGGGCGGGATGGAATTTAATTTCTCATCCCATGTTCGCACGTGTTTTGCATTCGTAGGAAAAAGGTGGCTCCCTGCCCGGGTAATGAAAGGAAGGGAAAGGTAATGTTACGAAGTGGCCAAGCAAAGATTTAACGATCGATGCAGCATCGTCGTCATAAATATTTTGTCTCGATTTTCTTCCAGCTGGCACCGGGCCCATTGGGTGGAATTTATCGCCCTAGAGCCGAACGGATCATTGAAGAATGGAATGAGGCACATAAGCGGGGGGTGTAAGACTTTCTTCCTTCTAAAATTTTGCCGAACGTACCAATGCAACGAAACAGGTAGGTTTATCTTTGCTGAATGCGAAGTTTAGAAAGCTAATAAATTTATAAAACAAAACTCAAAATTTTTAGTAGATAATTAAAAATTAACTCTTCTTTAAAGATATTTACTTTTTCTTTCTTGATTGAAAAGGATTTTTTTACAATAAGAGTAACAAACAGACAATATATAATTATTAAATACAGTGCCAATTCACTATAAGTTACTACAACTTTGTACATTTTCTGGTTATCAAATACTACCGATATTTGAACGTATTTCACAAAGCTATTTACACAATCTTAAGACAAAATTTAGGATCTAAAATGGAACTATAAAACTATCAACATTTTAAATGAATTTTAAAAAGATCTATAACGCTTTTTAAACTTAAAAAATACATAGTTATGTTCGTTCAAATGCAAAAGTGCAATTACTAAAAATTACTAAATTAATCAAATTTTATTTTCTACCTTTAAAAATACTTGTTGCCTTACTGTTATGCTACGAACTCTGTTGAAGGCAAAAAATTATGATCTCCGAAACATTAATCAGAAATCATTATTTGAAGTAATCAACAAAGCTAATCCAAAAACTTCAAACAAATAAACAAGAAAGAAACAAATGAGCTCTGGTTTTTGCTCAATTGTTGGTGCATTGCTTCCGCCACACGTACTTGGTTGCGGCATACCGACAGAGCAAAAGTTTAACGACGTTATTGCACTGCATCGTAAAAAAAGCAATCCACATTCGGTACTACAAATAGCTCAGGTGTATGTGTATGTCGTTTTATGAAGTTTTCACTATCCACATAAGACAGTCCGAAAAAAAACTAGAACCACAAACTCCCTTGCACGCATTTTGTACGAAAGCACTCACAAGATGCCTCATAATGAGCTCGTAGCAAGTCATAAAACGCTACGAACGGAAATCTTCCAAGATCTTCCTGGAACTTGTACGACACCGTGTATTCGGGTGGAGGAAGAAGAAAAAAAAAAGCCTACATAGTATCATCCCTGAAGTTGGAGCCGAATAAGCCAGAAGGTTAAGCAAGTGGACACTGGGCTGGGTTATGGGCCGTAAGGGGACGATAAAACGACCGAGTCAAGGATGTTGTTGTTGAGATTTTCGGTCCACCGCATGGTACGCGCTGTGCACGTTTTGCAAGACGACCTGTCCAGTTGGGATGGCCAGATGGCTAAGAATAGTTTCGATCCTAATTCGGTGCAATCGAGCGGTTAGCTGCGGCATCATAAAATATTTGTCGATTTGGCTTTCCGCTGGGAGCGGCAGTCGAGTTATAAGTTGATTCCACAAAACTAGTTTTTCTGAAAGATTGAGAGCAGAAAATTTTTGTGGAAAATAATTACAGCGTTCGTTAGGGGATTGTTTTCTCCCAAAGAAATTAAATTCTTTTATAATAATAATTTCTTTTTTTAGTTATCGAGAAACGAATAAAAATATAATAAAATTTCCATGACCATTTTGAATTATTTCTACCCGAAACAGGTTTAATTTTCCCAATAACTTATAGTGGCCGGTTACAGCCATGAAAGAATGAATTTTTTATCTAAATTTGTTCATATCCAAATCTTGACCCTTTTTTTCCTTAACCCCTAATTTATATGTCCCACAAAAAAAAAATCCGGTCAACCTTTTGCTTACGATTACGGTCATGTTTGATCTTGTTGTTTGTCGTCTGCCATTCATTACTTATTGATTTGTACGATCCATTTACTGTATCGTCCACTTGATTCCGTTTTTTTTGGTCGTTGTTGTTTTCTTCTCTTATCTCGTTCGACCTTGCCGCTTTTCGTAAGGAATTTCTTTCCTTGTTTTATGTCTCGGTGGATTTTCGGGCGGTTGGAATAATGCCGTCGTTCACTTGTGTTTGTGTCCTGTGGTGAAAACGGATTTTTGTCAAGGGTAGATATCAGAAACCCGGTCAGTAGCCATGCTAATCCAGTCTATTTCATTGGATCAGGCTGGGTTTTGATCCGTCGCGACGGACCTTTCTGAGACTCGGTTTCAAGTATGGTTATGCTTAACAGTTTAGTTTTTTTTTTGCTGTTATCCGTTCACCCTTTTTTATCGCTTTCAAGAAGGGAAACGTTCTCCTCGCCCACGTGCTTGACCTCCCATACAGAGAAAAAAAGCAACGAAATTCATTAAAAAGTGAAAATTTCAAAACCGTGCTAAATTTTGTATCACTTTAACACCCCTTTGTCTTGGGTCACACAAACACAGACACCAGTGTGAAATGAGAATTCCCACAAAGATCAGTTCGGTGCGATGCCATCCGAGACAGTCAAAACCGCTCGGCGCACTGCTAAATAGGGAATGAGCCGTAAAAGTATTAAAAACCAAGCGAAAAGGGATGGCTCAACCGTTCGAAATGTGAACACTTTTTCCCAGTTCCATTGTCCTTGGTGTCCGCAAGGTTAGACCTCGGTGAGTAAAAAGCGTACAAGAAAGGTGTGAAAAAATCCGTTTGGGAATTGAACTGTTCCAAGCAGGTATAAGGTTTGCTATTTTTGAATCTCGACATCGGCAATCGGAAATAAAAGGTGATGGCAACGTAACGTCTTTCGCCTTTGATGAAAGTTTGAACAGACCCCGAAAAAGGTGAGCCGTTGTTGAAAAATGGATGGAGCCTTAACCCCGGGGGCATCTCGTTGGTAGTTTTGCCGAAAGCACTGAGCATGAACCACTCAGACACATATTCTCTCTCCCTCTTTCTCTTTCTGCCTGCTCTGAAGGGGAATTTATGTTGAGCGTGAAGCCATTTTCTCCACAGTAAGATGCCCGACGATTACGTTGGCATCTGCCACCTTCACCGAGTAAATAGTGCTGTTTCGTTGCTTGAGACGTTGCTAGGGCAATTTGGCACGTTACTATAAAAATACGTTTTACGAGCATGTTAAAAAGGGGGCCGGGCGGGCCACCGTGCAGCAATGGAGAAAACGACGGCAGGAGCCGAACTCGTTCGTAACAGCTTTAATTGCGAAAAATCGCATTAAAACTCGTACGTTTTACGCCAGCTTGGTTTTTTTGGGACGGGTTTGTTGTGAAGGCAATGAAACGCGTTTGTCTTAACACACAAACCCATGCACGTATGGTAGCAGGGCAATAAAGTACGGACTTAAGTGATTGCATTAATGTTTAAAGCGTAAACGGTTTGGGGTTTGGCTTTGATTTGCTTCAAGCGTACGTTGTAGGCATGAGTTTGTTAAATCAAGTGTGGCAGAGATTGTAATACTTGTTGCGTTTTATTTTTCATTCATAGACAAATAATGGTATGGTAATTAGGTGAGATTTTCTTGTGTATTAAATGTTTTAAAACATTATTTTTAATTAAAGAGCATTTTGCAAAACCAGTTGATTTAGATACGACAATGAAAATATTTTTTTTTATTAAGAAGCTTTTAATTAGTTTTAAATAAAGCTTAGTTTAAAATTTTTAATCAAGATATTCTGTCCATTTCAGATCATTTTTTCCCCTAATAATAGCTTTCTAAAATTTTTCTTGCAGATCTGACCTCGATTCAACCGTGTTTCCCACGTTTTGGAAATGTAAACAAAGTTTTTTATAACTTCTCATTTCGATGGGTGTCAAATAAGCTTTCAAATATGAACGACTAGATCTATATTATACTTATATATGCTGTCTAATATTCCTCGGGGAAAAGTATGTCACAGAACTCACATCACAAACGTAAACAAATTTAAGATACATTACAAAAAAAATTTAATTGAGCTGTGAATAAAACCCAGTGTATAAAATTGCACGTTTTTGGGGTGAAATTAAAAACAAAGGGAAATAAGTTTTGCTGCTCCCAGAATATCAAAGTGCGATAAAGGATCTAAAATGGTGGGGGGAAATAATATTTTCACCATCGATAGGGTAATTTTTTTTCCCCCCTTTTTTGCATGTTGTGCTGCGTTAAGCTGGTTTTTGGGCTAAAAATTTACAACCATTACTTCGTAACGTCGTACCGGAGTAACGGTAGCAACAAAAGTACGGTTTATTTTTTATCAACACACGTGCAGTAGCATCAGCAGCAGTAGCAGAGAACTTGTGCCATTTAAACTTTTGCCCGATCGTCAAGAAATTTCCACCCGGTTCGATCGACAGTACACAATCGACGGAGCGCAGCATGAGGTGCAATAAAAAATGAATGGTTTTTGGGGGAAGAAAATTTCACTTTACCAGCGTGGTCACGTCGACTACATGTGTGTGTGTGCGTGTAAGTGTGGTGGAATGAGAGAAAAACAGATTTCCTAAACACACAACCAACTTTTTCGTTGTTTTTTTTCTCTTGTTTTCCGGTTTTCCCCAACTCCACTCTTGCGATGCACAAACACACCATTGGAAAAGGATGCTCGAAAGGAAAATCGACCACTTGGACCACTCAAGCGGTACGTGAAACGATCACACACACTTTAATGCGATGGAAAAACGGAAAACGAGAAAATAAATATCTGCATAGAATGGCATTTACCGGTGGTGGCTGTTACCCTTCCCGACCACTTTAACAGGCTTCATTGCATCGTCATCGTTTCCGATTTTTCCAACCTTCCTTTCTTCCAGCAAACGGCCATCAATGCACTGCGGCGGTGAAGCTATTACAATATGCAACACGGTGGGGATGGATCGGAACGGAGAAGGTACGGGTGAATTGGTTTCCCATCCAAGTAAAATGCACTTTCACTGCAGTTTTTGTTGTTTATTTTTCTACCTTCATTTCCTTTCCTTCTTTTCCTCTCCCGTCCCGTCATGCCACCCAAGGACGTACGTTGTTGTGCAAGCGTCCATCAAAAGGCACCGAACCGTTAAGGGTAAACCATTTCCTGGGAAAGTATTAACAGCTGGCTTATACCAGGGTTTCGTACGGTTTTCCCCCCACTCGTTGGTCACCGAAGCAAAAAAAAAAGAAAAAAATGTAATGAGGATTTTTTTTCTCCTTAACACTGAGGCAAGCATGAAGTCCACTTTTCTTTGTTACCACTGCGATCCCCAAAAGCTTCATTTTTGCCACCCACCCCGTTGTCTATGATTATTACTGCGTGACAGTGGAGTGAAATGCTCACGAGTCCAGTTTCACGAAGTGGATGACATTGTGTTTTTTTTTATTCATTTTAATTCACTTTTTTTGCTGCCTTTATCCGTTCCTCAGTCACTTCGATGGTCAATTGTATTCACTCTGTGAATGTGTGTGAGCGTAAATGTGTGAAGAAAGTGGCAACGGGGAAGGGAGCGCCTCCATTTTGTGCCTTGTTCATTTGGAGTAAATTATTCATGGCCACGAGGCAGTGTATTTGTTGCGGTTTACGCGAGCCCTTCGATGAAGATGGATGAGAAATTACGAAACGAAAGACGTATGGTTCCAATCAGACAGAAAGGCAAAGCAAACGAATGAAGAATAAAGAATAAAAAATGGCGCACGAAATGTAGACTCTTGTTCTCTTTTTTTTGCAGAGTGAGGATTTTGTTTTTTTCTGTTTTGTTTTTCTGTTTACGGTCTGCCGTAAACAGCCGAACCATTCAAAATCATCGAAAAGAGGGAAAACATCACCACAAACATCAAACAGACAAATTTGACAAAGTGAAGAAATAAAAGAGGAGAAACAAACGAAAAAAAAAAACAGCGAGTTCTCCGGCCCAGGGAAACAAAATGATGAGCTGTGAACATTTGTGCTACCGCGGTTTGTGAATCGTTTCGATAAAAAAGAACTTAATTCCAAACTCCGCAACCGCAGCCGCTGTTGCTGTTGAGGAGCTCTTGAATAGTTTTCACCAGTAACGCATCGTTCTCCGTTCAGCGTATTATCGTGGCTTTTGCAGTGTTAATTTTTGATTGATGATGAGCGTGAATATTGTGTTTTGAAGTTTATTTTGAAATTAACGTTTTTTCTGCGTATAACACATTACGTTTTTTCCTCCAGTGGTGGAATTGTAAAGATTTGTTTTAACACGAAAATACTTTTTTTTTTAACCTTAAAATATTAAACCCATAATTATGTGGAAAACTGATCATTTATTATAGTCAACTAATGTCCGGAAAAAATAATCTCAAAAACGTATTATAAATACTTGTCGTAAATTATCCCCCATTTTTAGGTAATATTTAAAAAATAAGTGCGTTTTAGTATATTTTACTTTTTCGCTGGCAAAGTAAAACATTTCCAGCATGTAAAATCTATCACAAGATCAATCTATCAGCAAGAAAAAAAACTACCCAATAAGAATCGTCGAAACATATTGGAGTATAAATCAAACATTTTCGGTACGATTTCCCTTGACAAAAGTGGACAAATTTTGAAAGGTTTCCATTTTTGTTTCCCTTCACTTGGGGGGAGTTTTTTTTTGTTCAATCTCTCTCCCCATCCCCCACGCTTGCTGTCATTTCGTTCGTTTCCCACGATTATTGTCCATCCGTTTGGTGAATGTTTATTTGCTCTTCCCCGGGATCATGACCGCTATGCGTTCGGGATTTGGTCGTTGTAGGATCGGCAAGTTCAATCGATGGATGAATTTGTGGGATTTTCCCTGTTTCCCGGGAGCTACGATTGCCGTTTATTTTCGTATATGTATGGGTGTATATTTCTGAGGTCCCGGATACAGTTTGGCACAGTACTGCTGATACATCAGTTTGGAGTAAAGTGCGGTTCGATGCCATTGAAAGCATCCGATCCGAGGCTCTCGTCTAAAGGTACCAAAAGAATGTAAAAAAACCGAAAGAAAATTGTGTGCGCTTTTCATATTGGTAGAATCGAGGAAGAATAAGGATTGAGTTGTTAAAGAGAGATATTTTTATCGACAACCCCACTGTCAGTTGTCAGATTTTTGATGTTTTATTTCTCCTTTATTGCTTTTCTCTTTCTCTTCAATACTGTCAAGTCGATAAATGTCGAAATTAAGTAGATGTGTTTTTTTTCTTCTCCGAGCTTTCTTGTTCAAACTTTCCCATCATCCAAATGTCAGCAAGCAACACGACATTACTGGCACGTGGAAGAGGAAAGCGATCGTGATGGAAATACCTTCGAAGTAGTTTGCTTCTCGAGATTTAAACAAAATACTGGCCCAGCTATAATCGGGACCGACGTATTTACCGACGGTTGTGGATCGATTTTCTTTTGCGTTGTAACATTATTCGGTGACATTTTTTGATGATTTACATTCGCTTTACATTGAACCTTTGCGACTCACAAAAGCACACACTTCACAGCACGTACATAAACACATCACATTTTTTTGCGCTGGGTTAATGTGTGGGAACGACACATCCAAACACATTTCACAGACAAACACACACACTTTCCACTTTAATGCACAATTTAACCAATGCAAAGACACGAAACTGTAGATTGGTCTGTCATTTTTTTCATCATTTCTTGTTCACTTTCCAATAGTAAAGCACATTGCAAAAGGATTTCTTGCCTTTTTCGGTCACTTTTAGCCGAGCGGAATAGTTTACAAATCCTTTTCCTTACGAACGAGGGAATTTTATTGCCTTCGAAGGGTTTTTTTTGGGGTTGATTATCACACTTCAAACTGGTGTTTTTACGATCTTTTATGTTTTGATTCCATGCATTCGATGCGGTCTCAGTAGAAATTCTCACCACGGGCAATAAAGCACTTGGATAAAGCACTAAAGAGTGTGATCATTCTTGCATTCTTGCAGCGCACAGCGGGAGTACCAAAAGTTGCGCCACATGTAATTTGGGTGACGAAACATTGATGGTGTTTGCAAGATGTCTGGTCGAATTATTAAGGCTTCTACGTAGGATGTCCCGCCCGGGAGAGCACGCGGGGAATTGCACGTTTTAGTTCTTTTTTTTTTATTTTTCACAAACGATCACAGAACGAGAAGAGATTGAAAATGAAACACATCTAAACAGTGTGAAACAAATTTGCTGCTTATCGAATGTAGCACCAACTGGTACACTGGTTACATCGCTCGTTGCAACCTAGTTGACATAATTATTCCACGCATTTTTGGAGGTTCTTTCGCTTTGTACAATTTTCTCTCCAGTTGCGGTCTTGCGTAACCGGACGTAGAGTGATCATACCGTCGGTGAAGATTTGCTTTACGGGTGAGCGGAAAGTGGTTGAAAGCAAGACGGCAGAGAAGATGTCGCAATACAACAAAACACCAAAACCATATCCAAGTTGAACTTGTTCACAGGAGTTCTTGCGCAACGCTATGTATCGTTTGAATGCACACGATCGGGATGCGATAGAATAAAACCAATACACACGCACTAATCACACAGACACAGATACACGCAGAAACAGATGCGTTGTGAGACGAAGTGAAGATTAGAACGGTGAGCCAAACATCCTGGCTAGCAAAAAAAAAAGTTACGTTGTGTGCGAGCGACGGCTAAAGCAGTCGTTGCTGACTCGTTGCAAAAAATCCGCGCCCGGTGTGTACATCGACGGTCCGCACACGTCAACTGAACTGTTGGGTGCGATCACAGCGCCAAATTCGAAACTTCCAAAAACTAAAAGTCGTAGGCGCGTACCTTCGGCATTCGGACTGGTGAGACTGGTTTCGTTCGTAAAGTTTCGTCACAGTCGTGACGTTTTCGAACGCATCCTTGTAGTTTTCTCTCACTCTGTCTTTCTCTCTGTCACACGAAGCGCTGTATCGTGATGGCACTCAGCGGAGGCGTTTTAGTTTGTTATTTAACTCTGTCTGTCAGCGATGCAGTTCAATTATTGAAAGCGGTTGAGAAGCTTTTTTTTAGTGCAAGACGTTTCTTCCGGTTGGATGCGTTATTTAACAAATCACGTTTGCTTTTCTTTGTAAAGAGTGCTGCAATATATCCTTTTCTCTTTTGCTTGCTACCGAGGTGATGTTGATCAAGCTGCACCCGGATGTAACACACAAAGCACTTTAAACAAAATTCTAATGCCGCACACATGAACACACATTTAAACGCGCGTGAAATTAGATCCAAATTCCTTGGTGGAACTATTGCGGTTTTTGGGTACGTAAAGGTGCAAGCAAAGAGACGTAACTAGCGGTACAGATTTGAAGGTGAGTGTAGAATTTCGTCCCTAGTTCCCCGGCACTTGACGAACGGTGGCTGGTTAGATTGGCTGGTGACACTAGCGATAAGCTTTCCGGGTAGCGTGATGAAAACGTATTTTGTTTGGTGGGTGAACGCGAGGAGGAAAGTTACAAAAAAACCAATTCGACACACAACATCAAAACACCCGCAACCGGACCGACCGACCGTACCGGACAACGTCCTGGTAAGCAATGTTGGTGCCAGCACGGTTACACATCCCAACACCGATCGTTGCGAAAAAGCCATGCACTGGCAATGATTTGGTTCTCTCCTCCCACGCGGGGCGAAAAGCTTTACACGGGCGAACTCGACCAGCTGACTGAGTGACCGAAACCGGCTACAAAACCCCCCGAACGGTGAGAACGGTGCTTCGGGAAAGCTTTTGGTCCTAGGGAGGTCACTCATGGTGCACCGAACGGTCGAGGTCACTCAGTGTGTATGTGTGTGATGTTTGCTTCACACATTCGAAGGTCTTATCGCAATCACAAAAAAATGGAGGCACAAAAAGGAGGCGAAAAAACTTGGTAAAAGGATTAGCTCGGTGGGTATCGTCGACTGTACGACGACGTCCTTCCGGTTTGTTCGTTGTCGGAAGTGTTTGCTGTGCTTTCATTTTGTTTTTTTCCCTCATTCTAGTACTGTTGCCCTATTCCCACTCCTTCTTCGCCCTTCCTACCCCTTTCGTCAGCACCCGTAGAGGTGTCGATCGTGTCACCTTGTGTGAGTGGTCAGTTGGGTTTGAGTTTTGAGGGAAGACCCCGGAAACAGGATGAACTGTATGGGTGGTTCGCTGGTCGCTGGTCATATGATTAATTGCCAGGATATTCTAATCGATAAGCTGTCCATGAGGAGATTTCGTTTTTTCGTCCTTTCTTTTTTGGGATCTATTTTGCTTTGCAGTCGATACAAATACGTCAAGCAAATGTTGTTACATCAATGAAGCGGGGTAAATGCAAAGGGAAATATAGTTCTTTCAATTCTTAGAATCATAGCTGCGTTTTGGCTGTTTGGCCATGAACTGTAGCTTTTGTTGGTACTTTTTCGACGCATGTAAGAATTAGATCAATGCATGCGTAAAAATCTTGAAACATCTTAAATTGATGGAATACAATCACTCATTTATGGTAGCAAATAAGAGGGGCTACAGGGGTTAGGGGTTTTTAGCTAGACCACAGGAAATAAGGGTCTGTACATTACGTTTTTTTTAGATTATCTTGAAGAACGACAAAATTCTTACAATATTCTTACAAACCACCATGCGTCTCCATTATGATGATATCCCGACGAAGTTGTACGATTCTTTTATGACAAATGTAAAACTTTTTAGGTGCTATTATTTTGTATTTTGACCACATGAAATAAGGATCTGTATAGTACAATACATGTTTTAGAATATGTTTTAGCAGAACAACAAAGTTCATGCACAATTTTTACAAACCACCATGCGTCTCCATATTGACGATATCTCGGCTAAGTTCAAATATGTTCTAAAATAGAAAACAAAAGCTCGCGATATTCATAACAAAAATTTAAAGCTTAAGTTTGCTTATTATTTCGGTATTTACTCTTAAAAGATTCAGGTGTAGCATGTCCAAAATATATAACTACTGATAACTACTTTGCTTAGTTCCCCGTTCACCTCAAAACAAGTTTAAATTTTGATGAATGTTTGAATGACCATGACCACTTTTGTCAATGTAAGTTGTTTGTTGGTTTTCAAACAACATCATGCCACTGACACAGTTGGCAATCGGTCACTAGCTTTGCAAAGGAACTCCCCTTTTTTTGGCAGCAAAGGTTAACCGCTTAACGATTGCTGCCATATGTTCACGTGCGTACCAACAAAACACTTCCTGTTTCCTTTTTTGGCAACAGTTACTAGAAACGTGTTCTGTGGTATTGGGTGTCAGGTTAGGTTTTCCAGTTTTTTAGGTCATGCGGCAGCCCACATACGCGTTCAGGTGTTTTTGAAGTGCAAGAAAGCTTTTGTTTTTTTGCTGATTACTTGTAAACCATTCTGCCTTCACTGATCGCCTACGGATTAATCTGACCTGATTTCAACCATATCTTGACCACAGATTGCGATTGAAGGGTACCGCTGCCCGGTTCCGGTAGCATCTCGCATCCTCCGACATGCCCAACAGACGAAGCCTACCGAAACATTAGAGCCCGTACACTGATTGGCCGATGGCAGGGGGCCAAATTGTAATTCCACTAATTAATTATAAATGGAACGACACCTTCGCCGTGCAGTTTGCTTTCTTTCCGATCAAGGACATGCCATGGATTTTGCAACATTTCACAAAGCAGAACGGGTGACACCTGACCGTGGCATCCGGAGGATAAGCCTACACCCAAGCGTCCAACACCACCAAAGACATACATCCGGTGTGAGCAAAACGAGCGATCGGACACTGGGTTTAAGCGTACCATGGTGCTGCATGATGCATGTGTTGGTTGGGATTGAAATGGATGAAGCCTGCATTGTGTATGGCCGGGACCAAATGAAAATGGGGATTTTCCCGAGCGCATCGATCCGACCACCGACCGTTCGACGGAAGCCAAACAGTCTAATGACGGTTTCATTTCAATGTTTTGCTATTGACATTGGCAAATTGGTCGATAGGGTGTACACGAGAGCAGCGGGAGCAGCAGAGATGATAGCTTTGCGTGAGTTGACCATTGCCCGTAAGTCACGCCACAGCAGCACAGGGGTATAAAATGAAAAATTCATCATTTAGTTTGATTCCATTTATCAGCCATCAAATATGGGTTTAGAATAAACCAAACTAATGCGGCACTTCATTGCGGTTTTGCAAAGATGAAACGGTACGCCACATGCTTGAAACGGGGGTTTTAAATGCGAATAAATGATTGACCATAGGAACGGTAGGGGACAAACAAACATTATAAAATAAATAATTGAATATTTGTTCGTAAAAAATGCATTACATTCATTTTTAAATGGTTTTTTACTAAGCCATAAATTAAATTTCAGAGGATTTCATAAAATGATAACCTGTTGTAAGTGCAAAAAATGAAATTGAAAAATTTGAAAATTACAGATACAGATATTATTTACACATATAATAATACTTATTCAATAATTTTATTATAAAGTTTATTATTTTGTGTAAGTTGCGTACAGAAATTCTTTTTTAAAAAACAATTCTGATTTTTAAACATTTGAATATCATATTATAGTTTGCAGATATTCCTAACAGGTAGCGCCACTATCAACGAATTGATAGTTGTTGAAACTAGCTTTTCTCTATTATTTCTATTTCTGCGAAAAGAAATTCGCTGCTTGGAAGCGAAAAAAAGAGCTAAACCACAACAAAGGTTCATTTCACGCTTAAGAGTCACTACTGAAATGAACACTGAGAGGTGAAAGCTTCCATTAAGCTTTTTTGGGTAACTCACAAAACTTTAAAAGAAATCCTCCATTCTCCAGAAGCTTTTACGCAAGCTTTTAACTGGGGTGCTTTTGAATTTGTGCGAAAGCTTTGGAATATCCATTTTTTCTGTTAGTTGAATAGTTGCATAAAAAAGAAATCATTTATGTAATGTAGGTTGTGTTGAATACATGGATTTTCTGTAATGTAATATTAGATATTGAAAATATTTTCTACATGCAATAAAATTTCGAATAAAATTCACATAACACATTTACTATCTAATTTCATCATAGTTTTGTCTGTTTTGTGCACAACTATACAACATGCAAAAGCAAACTTATTTTCAAAACAAAAGCAAATATGTTTTTTTGTCCCGCGCAACTGCCTCGTTACTGGTGCGAACGGTGAATTCGTAACATTTTGCATACAAGCTCGCTATCTAAAACGCGAACTTAAGCAACGCAGCTTTGGCGAAGGGGGAGCGATGTTTAAAATTTTAATGAGCACGTTTCATGGTGATAATTTGCTGCGATTTATGAATATTGCATGAAACGGCGCGAGCGCTTGGACAGTTTGACTTCGCTGTATGCGTTGACCATCATGGTCGATTCCGGCTTTCATTTCCGCTACCGGTGGTGAACTTGCTCGCTGGCCTTCAATTAGCGTTCACGATCGTGGCGGATAGTGATGGACGACTATGTTGTGGCAGGTCACGCAGTGAGTTTGAAGGCTACGCTGAGTACAAATGTAAATGTGGTAACTTTCGTAAGTTTTCGATTTTTTACGTCTTCTGGTGGTATCATGTTTTAATTAAAAATTTTATTTCAATAATGTGTCAAATTAAGGTTAACCTTTTTAAAAAATATGTTTTTTTAATATGACTAGCATTTACCTTATGCTTTTTTAAAGTTGAGGGCAAATTACGTAGATATAAATAAAACACGAACGCCTACCTGGCGTTCGCACAACGTTGGTTTGAAATGATTTATGATTGCATTTTCCGCCAATTGTCGCCTCGGTGGTGCACCATCTCACCAGTACAAACTGTATGTACATGTGTAAAAGACGCATCTGTTTTGTTTGTTTGTTTAAGCGACACATATTTGGATGAAGGTAGTTAAGTATGAGGACCGTTGTGGTGGACCGACTGGTCCGGCAAGGATGGGACAGTTTTAATTATTCATTTTCGAGGAATAATACATTTCACAGATAGGTAGGGCGTGTAGTTGAGGTTTTCTGTTTCCCTTTTCATTGCTGCAGGCAATGTGGTGTGTCCATGCGCAAAGACCGTGTTGTATGTTAAAGCTTCGGGAATGGGAAGGCTTACATAAAGAATACATTTTAATAACAAACAGTACCGTAGCGTTGTAACGAACGCAAACAAAAAATGTTGCCATTGTATTGAAAAGATTTTACTAAAGTGTAGATTAATTGTGTTCCATCAGTACGAAAATCATTCAAGGCTAAGTTGTAACTATTTAGGAGGTTTTGGTGCTTATTGCTTAACAATAACAAAAGATACACGTGATTTTTTATAAACCACCATGCGCCTGCATTGAAGAAGTTTTGCGGTAACAATTTTTTGTTTATCGACCCTAAGAGCCATATTATGAATAAAAATGCATCAGTATGTAAACCATTCAAGGCTGAGTTGTAACTATTTAGGAAGTTTTGGTGCTTATTACTTAACAATAACAAAAGATATGCGTGATTTTTTGTAAACCACCATGCGCCTCCATTGGATACGTTTTCCAGTAACAATTTTTGGTTTACCGCCCCTAAGAGCCATTATACGAATTAAAAAGGAAAATTAAAATCCGTTTATTTGTAAATTAATCGTCTCTCATCTTATGACCTCACCAAAAATTGCTACTACAGCAAAAGCTCAGTTTATGTTTAATCCATTTCGATCGGTACACTATCGTGTGGGTAAATAATTGAACTATTGATAGTGTTGTTTATCGTCATCAATTACTCTTTCCTAAACCTAACCTAATCATGGGACAAAATAAAAACGATTACCGTAGCCCAACCCCTGATTGTGTGCTTGATAGTAAAAATTGTTTTATGTACGCATACGACTGTAAACGTATTACTAGCGTTGTGTCATCTTTATAGACATAAATGGGGTTTACCTACCAGAACGAACGTCGTTAAAGAATGCTCTACGTTTTTCATACAGGTAGTGTACATTGATTTACGATCCATTGCTTCCTCACATTTGTGCTCATCGCTTCCAGGAAACAAAAACAAAACTCCAATACTCTCAACCCTCCCCAACCGGGAATTGGTGTAGCAAACAATCAGGAATCGTTTAACGAACGAACGAACGTGAGCAATCCAGGAAGGAGTGTTGTTTTTCTGTGCTTTTTCCCCTCTCCACACTATTGTTGATGTTGTTAAAAGTATTAAACGGAAACTTAATCAAATATTCATCCACTCGAGTACGAACGCTAGCCATGCTGGGCTAACCGTATGCTGGAGCTTCCGCTCACTATTCCCAGACCGAAAGATTCTGGATATGACACGATGAGTTCTGGAAACATCAACTCATGTACTTGAAGAGCTGATCGAGCGCATTTTGAAGAGCAACGTTTACGCGGGTTACCGGGAGCGTCCCGGAATAAGAACAGCGCAACTTATACGACGGGAAGCCGAACCTGGCGTGAGAACTCCTTCCGAGCGTTGAATAAATGATGGAATCATAAAAAAGCAGTACCTTCTTGTTTTGCGTCAACAGTCTCTGTTGTTGAACGTGTGTGATGGAATCCAAGCGAAGCGCAAGAAATCGCTCTGCCGAAGTTCACCGTTTAACCAAACTTCCGTAAATGACTTCCCTGTGTTTCCTTCCTGCTAGCAATAATATTTATCCCCAGGGCATGTGCATATGTTTGATTGGGAACGGCTGTGGTTTAGTTCTTTGGGTAACGAAGACGTGACGCCACGTGTCAGTTGTGCGTTGGGGTTTTTTTTGCGTGATTTTTTCTCTTCCCAACCAATGCCATTGCCGTTTCTAGGGTAGAAGAAAAAAACACTGGAGCTCGGCAACGAAGACGAACATGTCGATGATGATGGAAATGATGCCGGTGATAATGATGGTAGTGAGCGGTTTAGTAATGTTTAGAATGTTACCCCCGAGAAACGAGGGCGTTAAAAAGGGAGGAAGGCTGTACATGGATGGTGTGGGAAGACCCATGTACACCCACACCCGTGGGACGTGTATTTACGACTGAATAAATGAAGCTTTTGCGTTTCGTGCTCACGCGAACGCACATGTGGATGCGTTTTTATGTGTAGGGCCCCAGCTGTGTATGTGTATGTAGGTACCGATGTTTTTTTTTTTGGTTTTTTTGTACAAGCTGCCGTTTTGCGTTGATTTCCAACCATCAGGCAATCATGGATGGTTCCCCATTCTGCTGGAAGCGAACAAAACAACATCTGCGTGTTGGGAAGAAATTACATCTGGGACGAACTATTTCATATCAACAAAAAGTTCATCCGATTCGATGGCAACAGATTCCCCAATGGTGGCTAATAAATGCTGTTTGATACGAGCTTTTCCCCCCGATGGGAGTTTGACGAACGTATTTGTGCCGACATTGATTTTGGTGTTTTATGTTGTAAAACAAGGATTAAAAGTGATACAAAATTGTTGTAATAATTGTTTTGCGTTGAAGTTTTTGATACTTTAAAAGTTTAATCAGAATGAAAAACATTTTACGATGGATGTGAAATAAAATGGTAAATTCTTCCGTTCAATATGAACGTTTTCAGAAGTTACTCAAAAACAATTAGTCGCGGAAAAACGATGTTATTTGTTCCAAAAATAGAAGTCAAATTTTCCACAACGTCACACAAAATGACCGGATAAGGCTTCTGTCATTCCTGGTATGTTATAGTTTCCGGATTTGCTGACGGATGTCCTTGTGCTGCTCTGAATAATCTACCTTTGCCTTTCAATTCTAGTACTTCCAGTTTGGATGTTGCAGTTGTATTGCGACTTGGTGTTCTTCACTAAATGTTAAGCTTGAAGCCAACTTTGGTTCCTCTGTTCGAAGTCATTTTGTAAATAAAAATATATGCGAATACCGCGATGTGTAAATTAGTTATTTTTTTATCAGTTCTTGTACATACGATTACTATTGTCTATTAAATGTATTTTAAAATATATCCTATCTTTTGTTTAAAAAAAACTTGCCTTACTATAATATTTTGGATTGCCATGTAATCGGGTAAATGCTTCATTCGCGTGCATAAAATATTTTGAAGTTCAGTAGTTAGCTGCTATATTAACACAGGTACCTTCACCCGTACATGTCTTTTAGGATTGGCTATAGAATACTCACAACAGCAAAATGGAAACTGCACCCTTTGCAGTACAGCAGGTGTAACACCATTGTCTACCGTTGTTCCTGAACGACGATGATGGAGTACGTTTCATCGTTCGGGCGGTGGTCATTATTTATGAGAAAAAAGCTCAAACACACCGAAACGTCCGTTGATATAGCAACCATACACGCATACACATTCACGGCAAGAACGTGCAAGAAAGACGAACGAATGGATTAAAATGATAGTTGACGATGGGTCGTAGGGTCGCTTTTCGGTTGCCTCTCCAACAAAAGCACGATTGGTGATGCCAGTGGTCCTCGTTACCGAAAAGGTGGTAACGTAGTTTGAAGGACTACTTTTTGCCTTTCCCGTTTTGGTTTGCTTCTTCTGGAAGCTGCTATATTGGTGAACTCACAGCACCGTTGTGTAGCTTCTGCTACGAGTTCGGGGCTCAGATCTGATTCATCATCTTGTTATATTGTGCTAAAGGTTCCAATGGTACTTCAATATGCATCACCTTTTCGGTTTGTTAAGCTTTATCCATTCAAATGTTATCTTCATTATAGTTTATCTTTTCAAAATTTGATCCATTGTTAAGTGATGACTATACAACTTCAGTAGACCGTATGATCTTTTTAAGCAAAATAATTGAGTAGTTGAGAATAGCTAAGAAAATAAATGTGGTTCGAAAGTCTAAAGTATTGATGTTATTATTTATAAATAAAGGTAAACAGGTACAAACTAAAAAAAGATATTAAATTACATATAATATCATATCCGGCATAAAAATCCATATTAGTAAGACTGACATAACTAACATATGAGGTAAGGTTTGATGAGAGAATAGCATACTATTAAAGGGTTTTTTAGACAAATGCGTTGTCATTGACTCTTTTATCCAGTGCACGTGATGTAAGTGACACCGGACAGCTTGTGCACAAATCCTTCTTTTGACTCGTTTCTTTTAATCAACCAATCTTACCTGGCTGTCATGCAGTAAATAGAAGAAAGGAAAAACTCAAGGTATCTAGACAATTGAAATTTACAAATGCATCGTCATTGACTTTTTTCCATCCCATCCAGACCATCCAGTGCACGTGATGTAAAGGTCACCGGACAGCTTGTGCACAAATCCTTCTTTTGAGTCGTTATTCTTTTTTTGTTTCGAAGTTTCCATCATGTATTGAAATGTAAAGTTAAGCGTGTAAAGCTACATACACTCTTTGCATAAAACATCATAATTATTCATTCTGAAGAAACTTGAACATATGTTAGGGATTTCACACAGATTAACTCGAGTAGGAATTACTTCTTACTTTAACGGTTGATAAACGTAAGGAATGAAATAAATCCTACACCATTATGCATTTACATTTATGTTTGTAGAAAGGAAATAAAATAAAAGGAAACCATTCAAATGGATTATAAAGCCTACCCTTTTCATACACATTTCCCACTTCCACTTTACCATTAGTGGAATCCATTATTTTATGAGAAATTTTAATTTTTATATCATTCGTCGCGACCGAACGTGGGTACCGAATGGGAAAGTGTGCCCGACACCGGGACACGGGCGTGAATGGCTTTCCTTAAGACGCTTCCCAGCCCATTAACCATTAACTCCAGCGGAAACCGGGTGCAATGCTGCAGTGCCTTGCGTACAATTACAACTTCCACCATAAATTTAATAGGGTCTAAATCTAATCTATTACCGGCAATGGAATGGCAAATTTTTACGACCATCCGGGATCGTTTCACTCACAGTGAAAGATTGATGCGTGTGTGTGTGTAAGTGTGTTAAAAATGTGTTATTTCACTCACCCATTCATTCATACTTTCACGCACCATTTACGAGTGGGTTTTACTTGGAGAGCGATTTTACTTGGACACCATTAGGCTGCTTACGGGCAGGTGGGTTAGTAGAACATTGTTTTTTTATAAATTCAAAGCCAAAGTTGCCAACTTTCGCCAAGTAGTAATTAGAATAAATTAAACGCTTAGAGAGAAAAACGCATGAGAAAAAAAAAACACAACCATCCATTGCCTGTACGATGTAACCCATTTTACGATCAGCAGGCCATAGATAGGAGCTTGCAAAAAAAGCATCTTTCTTTTGCCCGAAAACTGTCCGCTTGCCATCAAGGTGTTTTGATGCTGATTCTTGGCAGCTTATTTTAGATCAGAAAATATGAGACCGAGCATAACCTTAACCTAATGGGCGAACGGGCCATGCGAGGTGAGGGGTGTCTTTCTCTTTTTTATGAAATAAAACCACAAAGTCGTTTTATGGCGTGGTTTTCCCGATATCCCGACGTGTCCCGTCCTGGGTGTGGGGGATACCCCCATTCTGATGGGCAAGGTTTTGTTGTAGTATTTGCGTATAAAATATAATTTTACTACCCTGCGCCTGCTTAAATAAGGCCATAAACTTTTCGTCTTTGGCGGATTTGCTCGCAAGTAGAACTTTACCCTGCGTCTGCCCCTTCAGCCGCTTCCCCAGGATTAGTGAGCCTTTAGAAAAAGGTGGCATTCTTTGGTGAAAGAGCGCTAGAGCTTTGCATGCAGCATTGTGTGGGTTGGCAAGAGTGTGGAACATACCCGAAGACAATTCTCGATGCCGGGAACAATTCTTCTTACACCGGTGCTGTGGCATTCAACCTTCTTTTCAAACGGTTTTCCTCCGTCACATTCGCCGCGGTGGATGAAGATGCAAGATAAAGAAATTCAACAGTATTATCGTTATTTTTCCTTTTCTTTCATACACACACACACACACCGACACACCCACAAGCAGTGTTCCGTACCGACCGGCAATTTGTTGACGTTAAATGTCAGACGATTTTGTGTACTTCAAGCCTTCCAAGCCGCCATACAATTTCCAATGCCGTTGGTGTGCCGCCGTTAGAGCGTCTTGCGAAAAACGTGGGCCTGCAGTTCAAGCAATCAAATGGAATCATCACCAACAGACAGAGAGCATAGAAGTGGTTTTACAAAATCCAGTCCAAACGGAAATGGTTGACTTTTCGGAAGACTTACAGCGTGGCACCGAGGACCTTAGGGGACACGTGGGTAGAGGAGGCGGTCCACAAACTTTGCCTCCTGAAACGGTTTTGTTGAATACGTTTTGCGTTGCTGTCTTTTCTTTTTTTCCCCCCCATACTGTCAAAATGCGAAGACCGGACGACCATGGTAAGGGCAATGGGAACGTTTTTGAATTGTAGTTGGATGAGGATGATGTTTCCGACAAGCAATTAAACAAATCTTCTCTCCCACCCCAGGCGGGCAGTATGGAAGGAGACACAGATAGTAGGAGATGAGTTTGGAGGCATTTCGATTCTTCGCAGGCAAGCGCTGACGGAAGCCATTGTGGATAATTTAAGCGCTTAAAGCTTAAAGCAGTTGGAAAGCGCTCTCCCGCCTGTGGAACATGATTTCCCATTTTCTCATTCTGGTTTACGATTTTTATTGTAGGCCCCTACGATGATGATTATCCATCGCACTGCGCTTGGAAAGTGCCACAACCAAGCAGAGCAGGATTCGGCAGAAAACGACAAAATCAAGCCAGACAGACCGATTTTGGTAGCAGGAAATATAATGAACCAACCCATGCGACGGCAGCTCGGGCAAGCAGTAATGGCACCTAATCCCTTTTTCGCAGTAACAACTCCCACTTGGCTCTAAGCACCCTCCCCAGGCTGAAGCTGGTGGGGTAGATTTGTAAATGGTAATAATTAGCGTTAAGCACCAACGGTCACTAAAGCACCAACCAAACCGACAGTCTATGAAGGTCGGCTTTCCCCGGGTTGGGTTTTAATCTTGCAGCTCCCTTCAGGGTTTTTCGATGAACGCAGGATCAGCAATTTAGCGCCCCCGAACAGCTTGCTTTCTGTTGCGAGTAGTTCGAGATAGGAAACATAACCTGTACGGACACATTTTGACTAACGGTTATGTTGTACGCTAAAGAAGCTTTCATGTTACCTTCTAGCTTTTCTACAGCAAGGTCACTAGGGGGAAGGTAAACCCTCTAAAAAACAAAGCAACAAAACCGACACTGGAATCAATTCGACGCTACTCATTTACTTGTGGATTAACGTGTGTAATTTTTTGGTTAAGTTTTATTTCTCCCCTTTTTCTTTGGTGCCTATCGTGCGTACGTTAACTTGCGATAAATTTACTTTCAGCACGCTAACGCACCACTGTGATGTCACAGTGGATTGGTATTGATTTAGTCACGATTTCATCACCACTAATAAGCGGGGATTGTCTGTATAGAACCACACACTCTGACGATGTTTTGGGATTCCACAAGTTTATAACGTTAAGAGGTATGTGTAGGTCAAGGTTTATAGTGATGTTAAGATGACTTCTTGATGACTACCTTTTTGGGAATAGATATTGATTCGCAAACGAATTGGAAAGTGTTTTCTTTACATTGCAACTTTATTTTTTTTTATTTTTATTTTATTTTTTTTTTTAATCAAAAGTTTTGCTTAGAAACTACAGTGTTTATTACGTATCCATCGAAAAATAAGCTTTTTTTTAAAGATGTTTTTTAAGATCCAGAATCTTTGGAGATAATTTAATCTTTAAGTGTCAACTTTTAACTGAACATCCAAATCATCATCCAAATTATTATTATTATTATTTTTTGCTTCTTAAAAATGGCCTGGCCGTATCAAATCTTACTTTTACCACGTAGTAGAACAGTCAGTCCTTGCTATAATAACAAACTTATAACAAACTATAATTGAATTATTATTGTTTTTGATCATTGCGAAACGATTTTGTTTTGACAGTTTGCAACTTTAAAATGTTCAAGGAAAGGAACCGGGGGGTTATACTTCGCTTTGTCAAACTTAGATCCCAACTAGTTCCAAAATTTTATTAGAAAATTTAATAATTTTTAAAATAGTTGACTACATAGAAAGATTATGTCAAAATGAAGAGCTTGTGAAAATGGCATCGGTTCGAATTTCATTTGAATTAGTCATCAAATTAATTTAAAAGCTCTTTTTTAGTTCTCATACTGTAACCTTTCTTATGATGAGTCCCGTCATCCAAATTATTGATCTCAACAGATTAATTCAAGCTTCAATAGTTCATTGTTTGCGGTTTTTATTACTTACTTTTCTTTTTTTGAATATTTAAAAAAAAATAATCAAAATACATGAAAGAGGAAAATGCGCTATCAACTTTGATGCCTTGATGGTAGAATGCACTGATGCATGTTGAATAAACCATTCCGATAATTAAATACAGGTTCAACAATGTATGGAAAATCCAAAAAAAAATCGCAACTTTTCCGAACGATACGAGTGAATTGATTTTCCACATTTTATTGTGATTGCTGATACGATTGTGTGGCATATATTGACCACAAGTCGGAGTAATATTGTATTTTTTTGTTCTGTCCACCGTAGTGCATTTGACAACCTTTCCTCCTTTTGGCAGGGGTGCAGATATATCTCGATGTGAGCATAACGATGTGACACCGCATACGATAACGGTCAATGGTAAATTGATTGAAACTAAACGAGGCGTAAAGCATCGGACACCGAGAAAGGCGCCCTTATACACACACGGACACATTATGCAACGCTTCACGAGTACAATTTATGATTCCTGGAACGTCCTGCCTACGTTCGAGTTAGTGGGGTGGCGTTATATTTTTTTCCCGATTTGTATGGGCACATTTATGCATACCGTATTAGTGTCCGGTTGTGGGATTTGCCGTACACTGTGCAAGGAGGGTGGTAAAAGAAAAATTGTATCACCCCAGACAAGGCCACAGACATTGGCGTTCGACTCGGTGGCGTCGTGTGCGTATTATCGGTGAAGTCATGCATGCACGTGTGAAATATCATCACCGTAAGAGATGGTAAGTAGTGCTTCGATGCATAAATCGCACGGTCCCTTTCAGGTCGGTAGTGTCCACTGGCAGTGCCACCGTTGGAAGTTTATGCGTTTCGCTGCAGCGCTCTGCAGTTTGCAGTGCAGCACATAACGCCCGCCTGGTGATGCTTTATCAAATTTGCTCCACTCGAGTTCCAGACTTGTGGGTGAGGGTGTGAGATGCAAGAAGGAAAGAACAAAAAAAAACGAAAGGAAACGTTCTATTCGCATTGTTCCCCCTTTCGGTCGGTGCATTAGCCGAACGATATTAGCCGTAAATCGCAGGCACTTCCATAACCCTCTCGTCTCCTTTTCTTCCCACACACACACACACACACACACACACTTTCAGTTGCATTGTCGCTGGTGTAAAAGAATCCCCAACCCAATGTTTCCCGGGGTGGACGGGGGAGGAAAACAAAATGGGTCGTGAACGGTGCTGGTATGATTTAATGAAACATTTCCGCCGTTTTATGATGGCAATTTGCTCGAGTTTCACGTTTGGCAATGTAGGGCACAGCGGCAGGCCGGGTTAGTGCAGGGTGTCGGGCATCGCGTAACGCTGCGACGAAATTCGATGTCCTGCTGTTGAGTACTGAGTCCGGATCATTTATGCACCTGCCATGTTGCGCGCGTGGTCAGGTCATTAGGTGAGTACGGTGGATACGATACGACTTTGGAAACCTTGTTGTGGATGCGAAGTAAATGATCGCTTCCTTTTCGAACGTTTATCGGCGCAAGGGTTTACCTGAGGTGCATTCCGCAAATCAATATTGAAGATTTATTTGGCCGCTAGTTTCAGGACACTATTGACAGAATAAATCGATTTCACGGGAAGTGGGCGGTTCGAATCGATCGTTCCGGCAGAAGTGGGACAATCAGTATACGCATATACATTGTATGTTGAAATTAGTAACAAATGCCATTCCAGGTGAATGCAATTAAGTAGCGGCAAAGTGCATCGTGTGAGAGAAATGGAATGGCAAAATATCAACTCGCTTTAATTGTTTTTGTAAAAGATGAACAATTACCAAGAGCTTTATAATAAATGCGAAACTCAATAGGTTGTTGCAGTTGAGTTGCACAAAATTAGTAAAATTTAGAGAATATAGAGAATTTAGAGAATTGGA
This sequence comes from Anopheles funestus, assembly GCF_943734845.2. Taxonomy (NCBI): domain Eukaryota; kingdom Metazoa; phylum Arthropoda; class Insecta; order Diptera; family Culicidae; genus Anopheles; species Anopheles funestus. The sequence goes on along the minus strand of NC_064598.1, from coordinate 85,099,994 downwards.
AATTTAAAGTAAAACGATTTTCCTGCGATTATCGGATTATTAATTTTAAACTCGATTAAAAACCAGCAGTAAAGGTTTCATTTCTGAATATTACATTATGCTTAAGTTTAAATAAAAAAACAAAAATATTTCCTATTAAATATTAAACCAAGATATATGGTATATGATTATTCCGATTATTCGACCTTTGTTTAATCCCGATAAGCAGGGAAATTATACAAGGATTTTCTGTTTAATAACGATTTCCTTTGAATTTTAACAAGTTGCACTGGAAATAAGTTGTAGATCGACCTCTTCGATTCGATCGATTAATCTTGAATACTCATTTTAGTTTAGTAACTTGTTCATATGTTCCTCTTTGAGGCTTTCCCAGTATTTCGCACGTATCATAGACCACTCTCCTTTTCTCGAGCAAAGTGTACCCAAAGTGAAAATGAAATACAAATCGAATTATGGCAGTGTCGCAAACGATCAGTTTCCGAACAGTTGGTTCAATGTGTCTCCAACCAATACTATTACGAACCTTTTGTCACCAACTAGACGGTCTCGTTCAGCTGATCCCGAACGATGAAAATATTTAGAAAGTGCGAAACAAATGATAAGAAAATTTAAAATTCAAATTTATCCATTAAATGAGTTCATCCTGGAGATCGCTTTGGCAGTTGTGAAGCGAACGAAGGGTCAATTCGACAAAAACGTAAACGAAACTGAGATGTGCGAACGTGGCAAGGCACAGCACTCACACTGTTGAGCATCGCAATGTGCTCGCGGTCGATCATTATTCTTGCAACGGGGAAAATTTTATTTGCAGCTTAATTTGCTTCATGCCGCGTCTTTCGCATTTGTTTCGTTGATGGTGCCGTCAGACACTTTTTGTACGCATGCAAAGAAGGTTTTGTGGCTTGATGGTAGGTAAATAAACAACAACAAAAAATATATTGAAAGCACTCAACGAGTGCCGGGAAATGATTATGGTTGAAGATGATAATGATGACGTGGGGTGAATATTTACGCTATATAATTGTTAGCTGCTGATCAGAATTTGGAATAAACACGGTTAAGAGTTTGAGAATGAATTATCAGCACAATGGGGAAAAGGAACAAAAAACCCTTAAAAATAACCGTTAAAATGGATCTTCTAATTTCCCTGATGATAAAGTGTGAAAATTACGTGCTTGAAATAAATGTTTGGGTTTTATTGTAACTTTTTGTTTTCTTTAAAGTTTTACACAAATTAGTCTCGATTGGGGAACAAACTGAAGTTTGCTTAAATTGTTTTATGTTTTTTTTTAAATTTTAATTCACAAAGCTCGAATGTACGATGTTTTAAGTACGATTTTTAAAAGTTTTTTTTTATTTTCAGGGTAATTAAATATTCTTCTATTTTTGTGACATTTTGTAAAACGAAGAAAATTATATAAAAATTACTATCATCAAGTGCTCCTCATGCATTTGCTCAATCTATATCAATCTTTGTTGCTCGTAACTTCAACTCCAACTGTATCAACAAACTCATACATACACCCACGATGCAGCTGGTGAATGGTGCTTTTCTGTCATCACGTCAACCAGGCGCCTCCATCGGTTGGAATTTAATTTCTGTTTTTAAAGCACCCGAGACAGATTTAGGTTGAATCGTGCAAAACGAACGGTTGCAGCATGCACTGCAGCGCCACTGATGCAGCTCTTAAGATTGTTCGTACCAATGTGCAGCAGCAGGGTGCTCATCTGCCCTTTCAGGGGCTTGCTTCCTTAAAAAAAAACGTGTGGAGCTTATTTTCGCCTACCCTTTTCCCTTTGGTCCCCATTGGCTTGTGTATCGTTTCGCATGAGAAGTTTTACATGACATGCACGGTAAATCCCCGAATGTCACCTCGGGTAGCGTAAAAGGGCTATGAGGGACGCATGTATCATGAAGGAAATGGTTCCTTACATCACACCCAGGGTGTGTTCTGGATGCGATTGGATGCAATCCATGTGCTGTCACGTACAAGAAGACACACCTCGATTCCTCCCTTGCAGCTGTATTGCTTACCTCGAGATCCGTCTTTCTTTTTTCATTACACGTACATGGACACTAACGTCCGAACCATGACCATGGACATACACACGCGTGTGTTTGAACATGGTAAAACGCTTGTGGGAAAAGTTGTTCTTCTTGGACATTTTTTTTTTGCTTCTTCTTTGCTTTGCTTTAGCCCTTTTTCAGTTGCGTTCCGTTACGCAAGCGGATCGTTGCGCGTGAAGCACGCAAACAAGCACGGATAAGGTGTGAACCACGTGTACCGTGTGCTGGAAGGTTAATAAATGTGCGCTTGATCTTATTCTGCAAACGGTGTGACCTTCACTTGTCGCTAGAGTTGACGTGATTTAAGGACACGCTTTGAATTGTTACCACTCGTGACCTGTTCAGCTACGTAATGGTATGAGTGTTAGTACATGTTTGTTAAATTTATATATGCAAAAGAAAACGATTCAAACCCTTTTATTTGTACAGATTGTTTTATTGAACTATATAGACTTTCAATCAGAATGTAAAAAATATATTTTAAATAAAAATTTGAATTTACACATGGAAATAAGTAACCCTCAGATCAAATGCATTAAGTTGTTATCGTGAAAAAAAGGAATAATTAATTTTTTTTCTTTGATTTTCAATAACTGCATGTTTAGAAAAAGCCAAGCTAGATACATATAAGTAAGATCAAAGTTGTATTTTTGTTTCCGTTTTTGATTGAATGTTTAAAAAAACATGAATGAAATTATACATTTTACAAATCGACGTTTGCTTTCGATTCCCATTCCCAACCATTACCCGCTCACGTACGAATTCGCGTGAGTGATGAATGTAAAATAAATCAGCAAATGTACGCCGTTCCCTGTGGGGCTGCTGGAGTTAGCAAAAAGCAATCGAAAAAACATCCATGTTCTGCTACCTACTGCTGCAACCAGATCAAGCTTCCAAATAATGCTTGCAAAAGCTTCAAACATTCGTTTGCCGTCCTTGCAGGTGGGGCTAAGGATAAAGGGGTAAAATAAATTATACGACACAAATCCCTAGAGAAGCATTAGACGTCATTTAAAACCTAAATGGAGCATAAATCTCGCCGCTTGCACACACATACACACAGTTTCGATTTCGTTTGTAAAAAGCTCCCATGAGTGAGGATTTGCTAAGCTATCTCCCTCGATCGTACGGCTTAAATTTGACATTCGGTTTTCTCTTCGTTCTGCACCGTTTGTTTGTGTGTAGAAACAGAGAGAGAGAGAGAGAGAGAAAACACAAAAACCAACGACAGTGGGAAGTAAAAAACCATCAAACTCGAATATCGAAGGATTTGAGCATGAATTGAAACATAGCTTGTATGTATGGTGAGAAAAAAATGATAAAAAAAATGGAAAAACATAAAAGAACAGACGCATTAACGGGTTAGTCTCTGACGGCATAAATGAAATGTGTTTCCAGGTACGTACATAAAACGTTCATTCATTCGGCTTTTTTTCTGTGTGTGCCACAAAAGTGGCAATCCCAGCAGTGGAATCGTATTCCACCACGAACGAACCGTTTTGATGGATGCACAAAATTACAGCCATCTTTCCGTTCATTGATTCTGCGTGCCGTGTGCAGCGAATAATCTTTTGCGCTACAGTACATTCCACGTTTGTGTTCCACGATGCGTATGTCGAGGTACGATTGAACGATGCGTTATACTATATTTTGTGCAATGAGACTGGTGGGAATGGGTTTTTTTATTGCTTAACTGGTTAATTACTCCCAACTGGAAAAAGATGCAACATTGTGCTTAAAATGGGCACTCAATTAGCTTAACTGTAATGGAGATTTGCACAGGTGATAGTCATCTGGGTTTTTGGGCAGTAAAAAGGAGGCAATTCTTTTATCCTTTTTGTTAAGAGTATATCTGTTTCAGTTCATTTATACATTTTGCTGGCTGTAAAATGTTTTCATCTGCTTCGTGGATTGAGTTTTAAATGTTGACTGCCATAAAATGAGGTTTAATTATTTTTTTTTTCTTTAAGTGAATTAAATAGCTTTAAAAATCTTATCTATTTGTTTGCAGAAACGGTTTTTTGGGCAAAAAATCATTTAAGGAGGGTTTTGGATATAGAAGTTTTCTATAATACCTTGAGCTTTATTTGTTTGCGTTTTGACAGTTGGAGACTTAAACGTTGTTAGCTTTCCGTACAAAGTGACAGATAAAAAAAAAATCTGTCATAAAAACGCTTTTCCTGCCAAACATTATTCGACAGATGTTAAAATAAAACACTTTTTAAAAGCTGTTTGACATGTTGAATCTTCTTTTTATTACGCCTGTGTTATGAGATTTTTTATAAAAACTCTTGAAAAAAATTACTCTGGTATGTTAATTTCGCATAGAAACACACCAAAACTTTCCAAAAGAAAAAAAAAACAAAATATTTTTGAATCGTAAAACCTGCTGAAACTCTCGATAGTTCCTCGACAGATGTTGATTAAATCGCTAGGTACTTAACCTAATATTTAAGACATCTTATTTTATTATATAAGAAGTAAGCTACTCAATTTCCATTAATTTATATGACACAAAAGAAAACAAAACTCCACTTTCTTACTATCAGTTGTTTCTTACTAATCATTATTCACCCTCTCCGAATCAGAAGTAAATCATGTTTAAGGACAGCCATAAATATTGCTCAAAATCTACGCTGACAATCTCAACCCAGACAACAACGCTTCCGCACACTCACACACAACACAGTTACTCGCATTGGTCGGGAATTATCTTGGCAACCGAACCCGGCATCCCTATCTGTTGCATAACGAAAAGCGTTCGCTTTATTGGTTTTTAATTTATTTCTTCCCAAGCACTAGCACGTCGAGTCAGCAAAACCATGATATTGGACTGTAACGGGCGAACCACGCCCGTGCTAACCGCCAGCCAGCAACATTTTCCGATGTGATGCTGGAAGAAACCATTTTCTCCGGGCGCGGCCGATAGTTGTAATAATTTTCTGATAACGGAGCAGACGCAGCAAAAACTTTTCCTTGTTGCTTCGGAGGCCATTTGCCATACTCAACCCACGCACACACCAATTCATAAGCAGGCGAAGACAACGAGGTTTGGGTTGGGCAAAGCATCGGCAAAAACTCTGTTTCGGATGGCAAATCTACGCCAAAATAATCAACAACCAAACACAAAACGGACGCACTAACAAGCAATATTGGTGCTTGCTTGCGTACAGTAGCATATTTTTGAAGTGAGGAAGAAAATGGAATCCATTTTATAAAAAGGAAGTTAAAAAAAACAACAAAGTATCGTGAGAGGGAGATAAACGAAACCAAACACCAAACAACAGATCCATCCCTAACCGGATGTTATCATCTTGACCCATCTTTGATCCGTAAATTTTGCCTCCATCCGTTTCCGTGATTGTTGCTTGGGATGTGTTTTCCTACCAGACTGTGTGCCGGTAGTGGTTTGTGATTGTTTGTGGTTGTGTTGCCAGCAGTTGCATCCTTCTGCTACACACACAGTGTATTATCACACAAACACGATTATCGTATACAATTTAAGGCTAGTTTCCTGTTCCATTTCAGCGCACTGGAAATGTCGATAAAACATTAGTCAGGTTCGGGAAAAGCAGTGTGTTCGTGTGTGTGCCCTTTCTTTGCAACGATCAAAGGAAAGTTTACAATGTGTGATACATCAAAGAGATTCCCTTTATAAAACCCCTTTTTCACCTATCTGGGAATCATTCCTACATTTGCAAGAAAAATATAGTGGCACATTGTTTGTTTATGGTTGTTAGAATAAATTGTGTAGAAAATTTTTTCCGGTCTCTCTGTGTAGAGAGTAGTCTCCGGTATCTTCAAATGTGTTCATTTGGTTTGATAACCATTTTTCTTTTCTTCTTTTTTTTTTTGCTACACCGTACATTATTTTTACGATCCTTGTTGCAAAGCTTTTTGCACCTGAATATTGCAACAAATGAATGTATTTCTCAATACCTCCCTCTGCATGTCCGCGCTGCATCGTTTACTCGAACGAAGGTAATAAGGGAAGGTATCGACAACGTCGTACTAAAGGCAGAGGAATAAAATGGCACCGAAGATGGAAACACGATCGGGCACGATAATGACTTGCCTAATGGGTCGCAACCAAGCAGCTGGCCCAATGCCAAAAAATAGTGGTTTGCGCCGAGTTTGTGCCGAAACGGAGCAACTGCAACCAATACGGTGCAGGCGGAAGCGGCAAACAGCAATTTTGTGGCACACGGACTGTCATCCTTTAAGCAAAATTGTGGCCGAAAGAGATAAATGAGTTTCCAAAGCGGGGAATACCAACTTTTCGGATATCTTGTTGGAGGTTTTTTTCTCTTTCTCTCTTTCTCTTTTCTTTGCACAATGATTGCTAACGATTGGACGAAGGTTTTAGTGTTGAAGTTCATTATGTTTATAGCTTTTCATTTTGTTATGAAGGTAATTTTTTATAATAAATTATATTACATAATTTTTTTATTTTGATGCTAGAAATATAAATGTTTGTTGAAATATTTTAATTAAGAAAATTCTAAGATAATTTTTATGAAACATTGAGTTTTTTGCCTGATGAATTTAACAAGCACATCTATTTAAATACTGTCTTCCAATTTATTTTTCAATATTCTTAGCTTCTCATGCAAATAGATTGAACAGCACAGCACGATGCTATTTTTTTTTTTGTTGCCCCCCACGTCAGCCATTGGTTGTCATCTTTCGCTACCATACATCGCTACACGTCACACAGCAAAACCGGATGCTCTTCATCAACAAAAAAAGCACAATCAAGGCAGTGACAGACAATGAAACGAGAGAAAGACACGGTTGATGCTAAAGGAGCGATTGAACAAGATTTCAATTTCAAAACTGTCGAGAGCTAACGCGAAAAGCGGTCCAGCCGAGAGCGTACGTCAAACCATCGAAGGAAGGCACCATTTCCTGCCCTACAAAGCAACGTGTTTGTGGGCCGTTCTAAGGTAGAGTGAGTGGAGATAAGGAAAAAAGAAAGAAAACAACAAACACAACCGACGACGAGGGAGGGCAAAGGCCACTTTGGCAAATCGATCATATCGCCATTGGTGGTGCTTTGGGCAACAATGTGCCTGGATGCTTGTGTGTGCTTGCACTTACACTTTTCTTTTTTTGCATACCACCCATCGGGGTTTTTGGATGATATCGTCCAGGAAAGACGCAAACGGGGCAAGCGAGTGGTATATCCTTCCGCCTTTTCACAATATGGCGAATGGCGTTGATAAAGAGTTTTCCATGAATATTTTACAACACACACAAGGTACTGGGCGCCTCCATTGACACCGACATTCTTACGGGGTGGGATTGTATGTAAAACGAAGCGCTTGTTGATCTGGGTGATGTGGGACAGGGAAACGGGTGGAAAGAGGGTTACTTTACTCACTCCCCCCAAAGAAATATCTTAAGGGAAGAAAAACATATTGAATGGTGTTAGATTGCTTCTTTTTTTGACTTGCTTCAGAGTTTGTTCTCACAAAACCTTGTCTGTCTTCGTCACTGTATTACAATATTGCAAAGCACCTGCTCTTTTTTTTTTGTTGAAGTGATGGAAGCGCGAAGTTTCTTTGCATATTCGCCTTGGTTTTGTATTGTTTTTCTTCACCTCAAGCCGCTGCTTCGGGGACCCCGATCAAATTCAACCTTTCAGTTTCACCTTTCAAACAACCCCGTCCTTAAAGGATTCAATATTCAATCAAGAAAAGGATTAGCTTTTTACGCGAAATCACGAACACGTCCGTGCATCAACACCTTGAATGTATCTTTTTCTTTTAAATTAAAAGAAACACTATTGGTTGCTTATGTAAGTAAAGTACGTTTTTGGTAGCGGGGAGAAGAATAAGAATATTAGAAAACATTGATTATTTGATGACCTGATTTGAATGAACAATGATGGCTCACACTCAGCCAGACAGACAGCCACACCGTTCACAAACGTATCGTTTGAATTTTCCACCAAAAAGGCTATTTCGTTTTATTAGCTTTCGTCTAAATTGTACCATTATTCCATGTGCCTTTTCCCCAATGCAAAGGTAGCTTGGCGGCAAACTCAAGTTCGTGCAAACCCCACTATCGGAATTCGATTTTGATCATTTTGGGAACCGAAGGATGATCTGTGGATACGAAAACGAAATGCTCGTTTTACCGATCGATACGTTTCGCATTGTTCAATGGCACGTGACTATTTGAAAGGTGTGAAAAAACGGCGGAAATGTAGTATCGAAATTCACTTTTCCACGGAACATTTAGCGTAACGCAATTTGCTGAAGACCGAACCTAAATGACAAGGAATTTTTGAGTAGAATTATATTCTTTTTAGTTTTTTATAGTTCTCCAAAAATTTAATGTTTAGTGGTGTACTTGATACAATGATAAAAACAAATTGAAATATTTTATTATGACATACTGATACGAATATTGCGAAAAAAATCCATCATAATCAAACAAATAAATCTAAACTAATATTTTATAAACGTCAATAAACTCAAAATATGCAATAACAGAAATGGCAAGATCTCTTTGTTTTCCCTTCAAAATGAGAAGAAGAAATTAATACACACTGAACAATTAAGTTTAACTAACGCAAAGCACATTTACATAGCGTTCTGTAATAATTTGAAAAAAAAACAAACAGCTAATAATTCATATTTTTAAGTCCAAATTAAAACATTCGTTTTCTTATCGTTGAACCATCTTGTTTTTTTGTTGCTTTTTCGTTATTTACTCAACCGTGCTTTCTAATGACTCCTTCGGAGCGTTTGCTTTTTTTTTCGGTGTCATTTGACGTTAGTTTATGATTTTCGTTATGGAACGAGATGGTGCGACGTGCTCAAAACACAATTATGAAACCTCATCGTCCGGTATACACACACAAAAAAAGAAAAAAAACAATTCTACCCTACGCACCAATCCAGACACCCCCACCTACTCCGTCCGGCATGACAATACATGGCAATAGAAATTCGTCCAGACCCTAACGACAAAATAAACGTTTACATTATCTGACGGGCGCGCGTGCCTACCCATTAATGGTTTACCTTCGGGGTGCGTCCGGAGGGAATTAGATTTACTGGAATTAGACAGTAATTTCACTTCTGCAGGTGACGTTCCCTGACGGTCTTATTTGCATAAATTGACTTTGCCTTTCTTGCCTTTCCGCGGGCACAGCACCTAAGCTGGCAACGGTTTGCCGTACCATAACCGTGGGCTGATAAATCATTTGCTGCGCATCAGTTGAGCAGCACATTGCACGGACACGCACATGGCAGTTAGCAGTTGTACGGTCCGGACTCTTCAACATTCATATGGATGTTCCATTCGTTTGATGTCCCACGCTGAGTTGCTGAAGACGCGTTTTGGGTGCCTACGAAACACTATTCTGTACATTCAAGCGAATGGGATGGATCTTTAAATCATCATTAACATAACAATTACCAGAATCTGTTACTGTCGAAATGATCTCGCTGCCGTGACACTTACTGCTTCACCACTAGTGACTAGAGGGTGGGTGAAAAATTAAATTATCTCCTCCATTCAACTCCATGTATCAAAAGGCGTACAAAGCTAAACATGATGAACCGCTTTTCATCTTTTAATGGAAGTTAATTAAATAGACACCACAAAAAAACGCAAATGGTAAAATATTTGTTAAATTGCTCATAATCATTTCGTTTAATCGTAGCAATAAATTAACAAATTTGTTTTATAAATGTTAAATGTCTTTCAATCATCATATAAAGACAATTTTCTTATCAATAAATTTTTGAGCTTTTGTTTTATGTAACGTAAAACACAATTTCAACCAGCTTACAATGTTCAAGCTTAGAATGAGCATTAGAAAATGGAAAAAAGTAAGACAATTTCATCCTTCCTATGGTTTGGATTCTACTACCAACTGAAGCCCCTGAAGGGACTTAAATCATCCAGCAGGCTACCGAAGACGTTGAATATTAGATGCATAATTTAACGCGATGGCGCCTTAAGCTGGATTCCGTATCCTTTGAAGATATGATGTGTAAAACCCTTTAATAATTCAACATTTAGGGTTTGTACTAAACTGATTGCTCAATTATGAGTTCTAAGGAGTTGGAGTAAAAACGGTGTTTTTGGGTCGTGGGAAAAGCTTTCAATTAAACGACGCTTATTAAGGTGGGAGCGTTTTAAAGGGGGAAGAAGAATACAATTTATTACGAGTTTGAAACTCGATTATAAAACATTTTCATTTAGTTTTATTAATAATGAACTTTTTTTTGTTACCGCAAGTTGCTTGCAAAATTGGGAATGGGAAATGAAACAAATAAACACCATTCCGGTGACAAGGTTGACGGAGTAGTTATTTATGCAACAGAGCGGTGTTTGACGACGAGCAACAAGACGAAACAACGCACAATAGCATTGCTACTCTCTTTCTATCTCCATCCCTATGACTTGGGGCAGAACAAGCAACGATGTTCATCACAACTCCAGAGCAAAACAAAAAAAAGGCTCAAATTGATGTGATGTCAGAGAACAAAAAGGCTCGTTTGCAAAGCAACAAAAAGCCATGTCGCCGCTTTAAAACTCTTCCCTTTTGATTTTTTTTCTTGTGTGCACGCCAACTTACTTGTCAACCAGGTGTGCCGGTGGAGTGGGATAACGACCGTACGGTGTTTTGTGAAAGCACACCCCTTTGGCTTCGCATGGTTTTGTAAACACTTTTGGATGGCGTCAGAAATTGTCACCGGTTGGTTGAGCGGAGCGTAAACTAGTGAGCGAACTAACGTTGCGCACACGTTAGTCACCGTCACCGTCGTGGTACTGGTGCATGAAGCTAAACTTTTACCGTCCAAATTGTGCCCAGTGTAGCGTAAAATACCTTTGGTGCATTCGTAGCGCACAAAACAAAAAAACAACAACTTGCAAATGAGATGAAAAAATTACAACAAAGGTGAAGCAATAATTTCGATTGTGAAGTTTTTAGCAACTTGCTGTTAGATTTAGCTATTAGAAAGGATTTACGGTTGTCGGGATAGTTAATAAATACGGATGCTGGTCATTTAGTTTGGAAAATTATTGCAATAGTTTAAGGTGTTTCACTCCAAACTAGTCGTTTACGCAATGTATTATTTTCAGTGATCAGAGAGTAGAGTATTTTATACAAAGTAATATACAGTCGAGCCCATCCATTTATTCAGATGCGTTTAAAACTGATTGTCTGAGTGTTGTCAAGAAATTGAAGAAATGTATGCGACGAATTTATTTCTCTGTCTTCTCTTCTTACTAGACATATTTTACCACCAAGCCGGATAGTCAGTCCTTTAATCCACGGTCCTGTCGTTTGCAACCGGCACCATTTAACACATCCCTATTGAATTGAATATTGAATTATAATATACAGAAGATCATGCACAATTTATGTGTGGGCTTGTTGACAAGTTGACGGACTAACGGTTTTGATGAAAACTGATTTTATGACCTTCGGTATAAAAGTTAAACACCGATCCTCAGAACCATGGGACTGTATAGACGATGCGGCGCTTGTTACCATAAAAGCAACAAGAAATTAGTTTTCGGAGTTGGAATCGATTCCGATTGGCTCTCAAACGACTTCGAGTAGAGTCGTGAAATGAATCGTATGACAGATTACTACTCGGAACGCTGTGACAGTAGGGCAAAAGCACCCTGATAAATAAATCAACGAAAGGTAATAATTTGTCAAATTAATTTAGCAAATTGAGCTAATTTAATCAAATAATGTTACATTCTTCTTCTTCTTCTTCTTGGCTTAACGACCTTACAGGTCACGCCGGCCATTTCTGGCTTACTAGACTTATTTTACCACGTAGCCGGATAGTCAGTCCTTGCTACGCTATGTTACATTATTTATCATATAAACGCTGGAGCCAAAATTAATCTTATATGTGAAATGATTTACAATCACATTAGAATTCAAATTATCAGTTTAAACAGCATTGGTGTAAGATAACCTTGTTCCATAATTTGTACTAAGCAATAGAATTGTATTTTATAGCACCATATATACGAAATTATATTATCGTTAAGCTTATTTTCTCATACAATGTCACAATGAGCAAGTGTACCGTCTGCACACACCAAAAGCGATTTCATTCAATCTTTCACCGTACATTGCAGCGTAGAAAAGAAATGGAAAGAACGGAAGATCCATCCATTTGCAAACCTTTTTTTATATATATAAGTAGATGGTCCCTCGGGTAAAGATGTTTTTCGAAGGGTATTCAATTCTCAGCACCAGACAGCATCGATAGTGGCATCGGTATTTCCGTTGCCCCGAGCATTGGATTCCATTTTGCATATATTGATCATTCACCACGGCTTACAAGGGTTTGCCCGATGCTGGCGCAAATAGGATTTACGAAGCGAAAGATCGTAATGCAATCAAACTGGCGGAAAGGTGGAAGTCAATGATAAAAATAAAAATAAACATTCGCATGAAGTTTTTCGTTCACTCTATTTTCTTCTCTGTTTCTCTACCACTCGTTACCTTTTGGGCCTTCTTTTCGATTGGGAAATATTGAAAAATATGTACAGTTGCAAAAGTATTTTCTCTAACGATGGGAAAACATAGAGAGAGAGAACATCCGAACAAAAACATTCGTAAGGATCCCGTTCCAAACTCAACCCAAAAACCTTATGAGAGGCAAAATGAAGGAACGTAAAGTATCTTCTGCTTCTAAACGCCCTGTAGTTACAAAAAGAAGTAACAGAGTTAAAAGAATGAAGGATAGAATGAAAATAAAGTAAATAACAGCACCCGAGGGTAAAAAAAATGGACCATAGACAACGTGTTTTTCAGTTACTTCGCCGAAAGCTACGAATTCCAGCGGAGGAAAAACGCATTAGTCTTCTTTTTTTATCTTCCCGCAAGTGCAACTTGGCTGTAGTGCTAATGTACAACCATGTTTCAAAGCTTCCGTTCAAATGCAACGTTCGGTTAAGATTTGTGAATCAAACAAGAAGGGAAAAACGAAAGACTGCCTTTGGAATCCTGTCCCTCTTTCTATGACGTTGGTGATGTAATCGTTGAAAACGCTTTAGGCAAATGCCTTTAGGGAAGAAATGATATCTATGCTGGCAGCTGTATGCTCGCACATATCAGTCGACATTTTGCACAGATGTTATTTTGAGAGGCTGGGAAGAGGAAAAAAACATATTTGCTCGTAGAAAGCAAATGTGCGCTCCATACAATCCGTATATTATAAAATTGGTTACTGTATTTAACATTCCAATTATTTCAATTTAAAGTGAAGTAATTTTGTTCAAGTTTAAATCTTTTTAAAATGTGTTTAATGGTGTTTAGTGGTCATAAAATAGTTAAAACTGTAATATTCATTTTCTAGGAAAGAATATATGAAAAGCGTATAAACATTCTTTGAAGATACAATCAATTAAGATCGAATATCAAGCATAAAAAAAAAACCTGTTAAGTGTTAAGTTCTTCCTGTTTCAAAACTTTCATGGATTGTGTTAGCATGTAAGTATACCAAAAACAACATCAAACCATATTCCAGGGAAAATCATTCACAAACATTCCATGGAAATGCATGTGATTCCTAGTCCCGCGTTCGGTAGTCGATCGATAAACGCCATTGATATTCTGGTGGCACCATTTCTCCTGAAATGCTCCTACCACCACCGACCATGATGTGGAAACATTTATTAAAACTTTTACCGATAATGAGAAAACTGTTATTCCCGGTTCTCGCTGTACACTGGATGCTACCCACCGAATGGCAGCCACATCGTTTCCATCGTAAACCATCAATTGGTTCTGTTCTCGTGCTTTTTTCTCTCTCCTTTCTTTTCTATCACTTCCGGGCAGGATTTTATTCGTGGTAGAAATAGACTAGACAAACAAGTAACATCTAACACCCACACACTCGCATGCTAAAGCTCATTCACCAAAGGGAATGAAACGGTCCTTCCCGGAAGCCATCGGAACGCATCGACAAACATCGGAGCAATTATAAGCTATGGGGTATTGCTGAAAAGGAAGAATGTGCAATACCATCAATGCCCGAAGGTATAAGCATACCAAATGGACGTGATTACGTATTGTCGGTGAATTTCTACCCTCGAGATTCGACAAACAGTGAATATTTGGTTCGTCGTTGTAACAAAGTGTTAGCATAATACCCCTTCTCTCTTCCCCCCCCCCCCCCCCCCCCCCTCTCTATCTTTCTCTCTCTCTCTCTCTCTCTCTATCTCTCTCTCTCTCTCTCTCTTTCTCTCTCTCTCTTATTATCATCACTTTCAATTCAGTGATTAACACTAGAACTGTCAAGCGTTTTAAGCGTTTTTCGTTCGAGGTTAATTTTTAAACAATTTCGAAAAGTTTGAATATATTTTATAGTTTATTGGAGATCCCACTATAGAATATATATGTAAAACTCATGTTTAAACTACCTTAGGATTGTTTAACCCCCCAAAAAAATGTGATGAAAATGAAGTGTTCCAGTCAAAATGACTGGTCCGGTAGTTCTAGTGTTAACTATGTAAAGTTATACGAGTGTTTTCAAAATCTTGCGATATACATGAAAATTTGACATGAGACCCTTTGTTAACAGCTTTCAATTGGTTGAATTACATAAAATTGCATAATTCCAATTTAAACTTTTCCATAACATCAAAAAAATTGTACGGCCCACTCTAGCCAGGGTTTCTTCTTAAACAACAATATAATTAGTTTTTATATGCTGCCTTAGACAACATTGTTCTCTAATTAGATTCAATTACGTAGAACATACATCTATGCATCAAACAAAGTTCTTATCAAACAATTCATCTAGTATAGCGTCACAATGCATCATACACGTTGCCTCATTTGCCAGCGGATCTTTTGCAGTACGTGTTGTAATTTCGTTTCACACAAAAACCCAGGTCGACCGGTAAACAACAAAAGACTGCAATCGTACCTTCGCTCATCGTAACCACAAAGTTCCAGCGAAAGCTTCTCCAACTTCAACTCCGGCACTAGTGCCCACCCGAAAACGCACACGTCCGCTTTGTTGTAAACTCGTTTCTGATTGCATAACAAACATAACTACAAATGGGTCGAATATTGAGAGTGAAATTGGTCCCAAAACTTCAGCCCTAACTCCCAGGAGTGCTGTATTCCTAGTGCATGTACTGTCCGATACCATGCTGTGGCAGAAACGGCCAACGAACGGTCAATCATTTCTAGAGGATAGCTCAATTTCGTACCCAATTTTCGCACACAAACACACTTCAGCGTGCTTGTCCGTTTGGACAGCTGCAAACTAGCCTCCGCGTCGGTCCCTCCACCAAACATATTCTATCGCTTCGGTAACACAATCCATTACCACGCTCAGGAGAAAGACGCTGAGCCGGATTCTCGAGTTTTCCCTACGTGCTTCGTTTTCTTCGTAGGTAAAGGTTCGGCGTTCCGAACCCACCACCGCTACCGATGGGCTGGTTCGATAATCTAGTTCAAGCGAAAGCGAAGGAAGAACCCTTCAAAGAAGGCAAACAGAACTCGCTCCGCATCGTACGGTTGTGGTGGTGGTGGTGATGATACAGGCAGGTTATGTTATGCTTCGAAGAACCGATTTGCTACAGCTACAGGCTACGGAACGGCCAAATAGCCAATGGTGGACAACGGCGATAACCCACCAAGGAAGGTTTGGATCGCGTATCCCCACAAACTCCACAAAGCTTCATTATCGTTCGAGCACGTTCGCTCGCGGTTCACCTGCTCAACACGAGTCTTATCGTGTGCAAATGAAGCAAATTTTCCGAGTCCTTGGTGTGTTCGCCTCGTTTCATGCGAAAGGTCAGGCTTAACGCACCGCAAAACCGTAGCACCTTGCCGTACACCTTCTGTGTGGTGCAGAAGGAATGAAAGAAACGGTTCAGTTTCGTTCAATGAATGCTCCGTCACCTTCAACCGTTACCAACGCATTTCGAAAACCTCATTTCAGCAGTCGGTTTTGCAGGCAAAATTGTTGTGCGTACGGTCTAGAGGTGGGAGCTTAGCCGGCACACGGTTGACGGTAGTCGACGGGTTGTGTTGGAAGCTCAAGCATCAGCTTAATTTGGCGGAAATGAATCATCAATAAAGTGTCCATGATGAAGGATTTTCGGTTGACTGGTCGCGGTGTTTTACTGCGATCAAGCATGGCTGGGGCTTTTCATCGAACAGGTCAAATGCTTTGAGAGTGTTGGAACGATAGTGCAAGTAATCCGCACTGTGCTAAGAGTGCTTGATTTAGCTTGTAGAAAGGGTATATTCTAATTGAAAATTTTTGTTACAAAGCGAGGAATCATGCTTAAGCTGAAACACGGACTTTAATTTAGGAATGTTTGTACCATTATCAAGAATAAATAACAAAAGCTTTAAGAATGTTTCACGAGATCCGGATGCAACTGATTGCAAGGAAACAATTCGTTCCTCTAAGGGAAATAAAACGAAATAACAATATTTGAGAGAATTCCGAAACGAGAAATCAAAAAATGATCAGATCTTCAAGATGTGGCAGATCTTGGAGAATATGACTGAGCAACAGCTCTATGATTTCACAGAGTCAAACTATACGACGCAAAGAGCTCTTTTGAGGAATTACGGTCAAACTTATCGTGTCCTTGTCATGAATGTTATACACCAACATCGCATGTAAGGTGTTGCTGCTTGGACAACTCTCAGGATCCTTTGCTACCGTCAAGGACCTGTGTCAAGGAGATAGCTTGGCTACTCTTCAACCAAGTGCTAGGCAAGACCATCTGCGACTCACAGGTGAAAACTTTGGGGATCTCCTATAAGTCAATTCAGATTCTGACATACATACGTTGATAATATAGACATAATTGGTTCATGGCTCTCCTACGGAGCGGACGCTTATCAGAGGATCGAGCAGGAGCTAGAAACTTTCGGGTTGAAGATTAAAGAGACAAACACCAAATCTCCCAAAATCCACCATCACAAATCCTGATTCACCCAGGAGTGGCGTGTAGATAGGTGATCGCACTTTTGAAGTCGTCCAAAACTTCATAAATCTTGGGTCAAAGGTCATCACCGAAAACAACACTAATGTTGAGATACGTGATAAGGTTCTGCCTGCCAACCGGTATTTCCACAGTTCACTTCACTCCTCTTAAAACATTTATCACAACAGACGAAGGTGAGAACCTGTATAATTCCAGTACTCCATACGCTTCCCAGACATGGACTTTGTCCAAACCTCACGAAACCTGCGTTTGAGAGAAAGATCTTATGAAAGACTCCTGCAGCGAACTGTGCACTGGTTGTAGCGCCTGATAAATAAGTTCAGAATCTCGTCTTATCAATGAGAATTGGTTGGGCTAAACATTCAACAAGGTTTTTTTAAATGCATTTTAATATTTCTAATAATATTCCAATTATTTCTTTAAATATGTTTGATAAAACAATGTGCTTAAAGATAATCTAGACAAAAATCCTTTCATTTTGCCTTTTTGCATGCCTTCAATACACTCAAAACCCTACTGCACGTTGTACAACAGTGGCCATAAAACATCGGCCAAACTCTTAACCAACACGCTGTCGTATCAAGCTGAAACGTTCAAGCAATCTGTGTTCTATCGTTGCATTAAATCAATACTTTCACCTCATAAACAACAAACCAAAAACTTTATTCCGAGGGGCAATCGGAAACCATCCCAATTACAGCTTCGTTTTCGAAAACCTGCTGATAGTATCAAATTGTCCGACCGAAACGTCGATCGAAACAAGCAGCAGCAAAAAACGTGAGGTAGGCGTGAATGTTTGCCAAGACGGCGAAAACACTAGTAACCAAGAAATTGCAATCTCAATCAAATGCGGCGAAGCAAGAATCTTGCTGCTGTCAACGAAACCGAAAATGAGCAAACCGACACAATCCAATAAGGGTAAGATGAATCCCGCTCGTCGTTTGCGTTCCAGTCCGTTCGGGTACCGGAAGGTTATATGATGCTGTCGGAATCAGTCGAATGCAGTCGTGAACAGGCGGTAACTCGCTTTCGACAATGTGCGCAAGAAAGAGGCAAACCGCAAAAGAAACAACCTTCGATGTACAAATAGTGTGCAGGTCAGCATTTGTGTGCCAGTGTGTGGTGGAAGTCTTGGATCTACTGCATATTTATGACAGCTCGCGATGAGAAAATGGGGGTAAAAAACGGTGGAGAGCAAAAATAAAAGCAATGTATAGTCTACCAGCCAAACATACCAGTCGGTCGGTCTGTTGTCGTGAGTTCAGCGATTTTAGAACCCGATGTGATAGTTACGGGTCGTATCCGTTTTTTTTCACAACAACTTTCAACACCGCTGGCGACGGTCACTGGAACGCAGCTGGAGCGATTTTTGTGACAACCGTGACATTGCAATGGACTCGAACGAGGAATGTCGTCCATCAATCCGTATCCTTCGGTTCGTACTTTTCGTACGTACGTACTAAAGTGCGGATCAGCCAACAGTGTAAGTGAGATACTGTACAAATCAAATGCACAAAAAAAACAAAGGAATATCTCAAAGTGACCCAAGGATACAAAATTGGAGCAAAAACTAAAACCTATCAAAGAGTCGTAAAAATTACACTCCCTCAATGTTTGCACACACACACACACATACGACGGTTCACGGGTTTGTGGGTGATTGGAGTTGTGTTTTTTTTTTGTTAAATGAAATGTTGAAGAAGAAATCTCACGGTCAAATCAGAGCTGCCTGTGAATAGCATTTTCGGTTAGGAAGAGGAAGGAAATTACATTTGCCCAACCGCGACCTGAAACGATCGTCCCGACATTGCACTTCGACATGGGTTTTTATAGCTTTTGCTGCTATCATCTCGAAACCAAAAACACCATCTGTGACTGCAATTCCAGTCCCGGTTGGGTCACCACTATCATATGCACCCTGGGGTGAAACCCATCCTTCAGTACGGCACGGAATGTGTAGAAGCTAACTATTACGAAGTTACGATTCTCATCAAACGAATGTGAATTGTTCGTTGTTAGATTTTTGTTTTGTTTTGAAGCTCTTTTTTCATTACACGCGGCGGGCCTCAAGTGTAGATCTTGATAACAAAAAAAAAATACGATTTGTATTCTTTTATGAATGTTGTCTGTTTTATTAGCTGAGGTAGAGAATAAAAAACCGAAAACACTGCCACGTGGGCAGTTTCGCATGGGAGAGAAATATTACGAAATGAAATTTATGGATGGTTTTTTAATCCAACCCATTATTCCAACGGTAACTCACAGAAAAATAAAGGATGCACCACGATAGGCTATGAGTAATAGACAACTTGCCTCGCTAGTAATACCGGCAAAACCATCGTAATGGTACGATTCACGTATGCAAACGCGTTTACATGTCACTTCTGTTCGTGTCGTACGGTTTTTTTTTATTTTTTTTTTCAGATATTTTTTTTCCAAATGGAAATTGTTCTACTGCAATTGGAATCAAAGTATCAGGGATTTAAGTGAAATGAAAAACTGAAACGACAAGTAAAACGCTACCGGATGTAGAAAACCGAGAAAAGCAGGACATGCAATGCCTGGCTATGCACATGTTCCGCTACTATGTATCATCTTTTTTTTTTGGCCACGCCTCAGTTCACACAGCCACAAGCCACACAAGAGTGCTGCAGTGCAACGTGAATGGAATATATTGAATCAATATTCAAATCTTTTTTACGTGATCCATCAGTTTTGAAGCGTTGGATGGTTAAAAGTTTCAGCACTAAGGCGGACGGATTTGAACGCTGCTTTCCGTCTGTGGTTGTGTTACACATTGTCGTTTTGCCTGTTTAAAGAGAAAAGCTTAAGTTTTCAATTTAAATAACTTGATTTACAACATGGAATTATGGTTTAAAAAATAATTTTAATTAAAATCATAGAAAAAGCAATTTTCTTCAATTGCATTGTTTTATGATTTATGAACAAAGTTATAATTTCTTTGCTCTTTTTAATAGTTTTCGAGAAATAATATAACTGACCTTTTTTACAAAGTGCAGTAATTTTTCCTCATTTTGCTTCTTAACTGCTTTCATTACTAATCGTTGCTTACAAACCAAAAAAAATACGTTATCGTTGAAACGTGTCCAACCGCATTGTTTGCACGCCCTTTCCTAACCGCAAAGTGAATATCGTGATAAGCAGAAACTACCCTATGCAGATACGCCAAGATCAGACGTTGCATTAGAATCTAAATTACCGCGAAAAGCGCTTCCCACACTGTACGCTAAGGAGCGTTCCATTTGTCCTTGGACTTTCCAGATAACCCTACGGTTCAGATTGTAGAGAAACCCCTCTTTGCGATAGCCTTCGCCGGCACAAGGCATTGCTTGAGAAAAACGTGTCTCCTAGGTTATGCTTCGTGCCATACAGACGCACCATCTGTGAACACTTGCCAAACGAAAATATAGAGTAAACCAGATTGCATGAACTCAGCACCGTCGGATGGTGTTACGCAAGAGTTTGTGTTTTTTTTTTTTGGGTTCTACTCTTCTCTCTGGTGTTTGAGAAATTCCACCATGTTTGAGAAAAGGGTTTCTTTAAAGGATGAGCACCGGCGGAATCAGATTCGTGAGGTAGAAATGTTGAAAGTTTCCTTCGAAACGGTACCCATCCGGTAACAGACTGTTAAAGTCAACGGACAAAAGTTGTACGAGCAGAAACAAAAAAATCATTCCAAAAGGATCAACAGATTCCATGCTGAACATTGGCTTTAATGCGTTTTTTTTGTTCACTTTCCTGTTCTTATTTTGCTGCTATACAATTACCCGGGGCTTACGATTGCTTAACAAATTCGGACAAATTTTTGGCTGAAAATAGACCAACCTGCACTAAAAACGAGCGGCAAGTTAAAACAAAACTAACAAACCCTCTACATGGCAAGTCTAAGTCTATTCGATGAAGGTACTCATTTTGCCCTTCTCTTGTTCGAGTGGCTGTTCAGCGAAAAGTGTACAGCTTTCGCGTTAGCCGAATGAGCCGAAAAAAAGGAAACCGCTCCAATCTAGTTTGGTTTTTGACCAAAGTTTAGTTCCCCTTTGGCTGTGGCAAATGTTTTACTTTTTACCATCTTTTATGTGCGAATATGTTTTTCTTTCCACAAAATTTGCTTGCAATAATGGAGCATAAAAGGAAGTTGTAGGCGGCAGTCAGTTTCCTAACGAGTACAAGATGAGTGGGCACAAAATGCAATGGCGACAATCAAACTGCAATGGATTGGTTTTTTCTGCAAATGTGGCATTTGGTGGTATAAGGATATTGATAAGCCACCATCGTTCATGATATTCAAAGATTCAATTTTTGATCAAATCATTATTTACTCGTTTATTCGGCGAGATAGAATCATATTGGATGAATGACTGGGAGCCTCCATTTTGTATTTCTTGTCGAGATATGGTTGTTGAGCGATACATTTGAGATTTTGTATTAAATTAAAAATTTAACAATAAAGTTCTTCGATCTAACTTTAATTTCAAATGTTACTCAACTTTATTTTCCTCGCATTTGTGATGTTTGTTTTTTTAACGCATCAATACCCTTACAGATCTGGCCTTTTTCAAAACATCAAAGGGAATCTTCGTTTTTGCATTCGTGGGTAACTTCAAATGCGCGAGAAAGTCTGTGGCACATCACAGATCGCTTTTTTACTGCCTATATTATGAGGCCTTTTTTGAAAATTCGACAGAGCGTAACGTATCTGCTACCAAACAAACCGTACATTTCCGTACAACCTTCCACTTGCTGCTTTATCGTTGCTGTTTCTTTCACATTGCAATTCAATTGCTCGTTTGCGATTGTTTGCGTTACTTCCGCATTTTTTTTGTTTCAAACCTGTTTCACTTCCCTGCCGGAACGGTACCGTGCGATGATATTTTCGTCTTATAGGTCGAAAAAATACTTCGCGGGTTTGTCTTTTTTTACTGACTCGTTTGCCTCATAAGGGTATCTTCAATTGTGCGCTGTAGCATGATTTATGCAAATTTTTGACACCGTTCACGTGTTTGAAACGTTTCAAAAATAGATGCCAAAATAAATGAATGCGAAATAAGCACAAATATTGAGCGATGGCAACAAATTCTCGTTTCAGGCAAGAACGGTATATTTTATCATCATGTCGGTAGATCACCGACACATGGACAGGAAATTGAAACTTCATTTACAAACTCGTTTTCAAGAAAAAAAAGGTGAATAAAGATTCATTTACATTGCAATCGTGTGAAGGTAAGAAGGAAGCATTTTTAATGGGCAACCAATCAAGAATACAATGGAAATGGATAAAATGAAGGATGGTGATTGAACAGAATATTCAAGAATACTATAAATAACTTTCTTTTAGTATATGGCATATAT
The DNA here is from genome assembly GCF_943734845.2 of Anopheles funestus. Classification (NCBI taxonomy): domain Eukaryota; kingdom Metazoa; phylum Arthropoda; class Insecta; order Diptera; family Culicidae; genus Anopheles; species Anopheles funestus. The sequence continues at coordinate 85,077,577 of NC_064598.1, read as the reverse complement.
TTTGTAAATAAATATATTTGTGCGTATCAAAAGTAACCATTCAAATGACGATACTGTTCGAACAGAAATGATGAGATATATCATATCCGTATTTAATTACTTTGCAAACAATAATAATAGTTCTGGGCACAATATGCGTTCATTTAGTTCTAATTTCATTCAGTTCTTTAAAAAATTCATACATTTTTTGAATACATGAATTCCTGTTTTATTGATTTGTTTCATATCTGTTAGGCGTATCCAGGCTATTTTTTCTACATTCGACCATGCGTCTCCATTTTATTTTACTTTAATAAAACCGCAAAACGACCATGCGTCTCCATCACATAAATTACGCCCCATTTAAGCTGCTAAAGGACCACGCGTTTCCATTCTATTTTATTTTATATAAACTGCAAAACAAAAACGCGTCTCCTTTCTATTTAACTCGCATAAAACTGCAAAACAACCATGCGTCTCCATCATAACTGTAAAACGACCAAGCGTCTCCATCATACTAATTTTAATTTTTTCTGTTAGTTAGAAAAAGTTAAAAAAAAATACTTTGAAATAATGAGTGCAAAACAGCAACAAAACATTTGAAAATATCAATCCAAGTAGATTGCATTCCACTCATTAGAGTGTTGAAAAATCGATCAAAAGCTCCCGCGTATCACTAATTTAAAATATATGCACAGTATCAGATAACCATGCAACCGATTCTAAAACAAACATCCACTACACAGCTCAATTGGTCTTGTGTGCACAAAAATCGAGCTCATCAGCCAGCCGACACGCTCGCGTTGGTTTGAAATTAATGCACATTCGCGACTGTTGACAATGTAATTAATTTGCCCACGGAAATGGAAACAATTGCCCCCCGTAGCAGTATTGTGCGAAGAATGCTTTCATCATCGACAAGCAAATCACATCCCGGCCAGTGACACGTGCAAATAAATCACAATCGATTGACTGCTTCACGCCCATAGCAGCTTTGCGTGTCACGCACCAGTTCGGGGCACTCTGTACGATATACACGAGAGTCATTGTTTCAGTAATTATTTTGAGCTTTAATCTTTCCCAACAAAAGCCATTCTACTGATAATATAATACGAAAACAAACGCACCAATACACGCACACGAACTCTTATGTCCTTCACTCCGTAAGCTTCCTTAAACCCCGCTCGTTGCTTGCTTTTCCTTTGCTACCGATTTTGTAGCGTTTCAATCATTCAGTCTCTCACGCACATCTCTCAAATCCCATTTCGGTGATGATGCTCATCGTCAGGATGATTATGATGATGGGCTGGTATTAGGGGAGGGTCCCGGAACAACCAACACCCATTACGATAGCAATATTTTCGTGAACCACGCTTTCACCCTGCCTGCACCCTTGCTGCTTGTCATTGGAACCAACGAACGTACACTAATCTAATGACTCCCAGTGCAACCCATCACTTCCCGGATCCCGCATAGATGAGTGGTTTCCTCTAGCGCCATTTCACGCTTCCCTCCCATAAGAAGCTTAAAGCCGTATGCCCAGAGGCACAGCTGGGACCTTGGAAATATGAATCCTTTGGCAGGTAAACGGCCTCCAGCACAGCTGCTCCGATCTTCACTAAAGCTGCTCTCATCTGCGTACAAGCCATGTATGGTCGTGTTTTCATTGCCTTTGAGTTCCCGATGTGATCGCTTTACCTTCGTTGTTCACCGCCCGCGGTAGGACACTTTGCCTTGTGCAGGGAATCGGTCGACACTGCCCGAATCGGTTGTGGTCGGAAAGCATGCCGTTCCAAAAATTCGACGTACAGCGCATATCTGCGCACATGTTGTAAATGTTGCCAATCGTATAGTTGGGGAACACCGTGTACGTCCCTACGTATCTCGTCCTATCGACAAACCATCCAGGCGCGTGCTACAATGATGTTTCTGTTCCCATAAACATCGACCTCATGTGTTCGTGTGCTTAATGCTTGACTGACTGCCCGTATTCTCCCGCACCCGGGGTTGATGTTCACCAGTACCAACCCTATTAAACGCCAACGTGCGTGCAAATGTGTGGAGTTGAAGGGTGAAACGTCTGTTCGTCTTCCGGTTCGTTCGTCACCGGAGATGTCTGATGACTGCATAATCTATACGCTGCTCCTGTCCACATAAGCTCGTTTGCCAACCAGCTCTTTGGCATTCAAGCGTGGGAAAAGGCGAGATTGGAAATTTCCTGATGCGTAAAGTCTTTTACTTTTCACTTTTCGTTCCAATTCGTTATCAACCCCGGCTGCTGTTTTGCGTACGTTTGTGAGCTAATGGATTCCTGGAATGTAGTGTGCCATAGCGGGTAAGTCCATCAACATCGGGAACTGATAATGTTTCATCGAAGCAAATTGCAAGAGTAACATTTGTTGCTTGAAATAGTGTTACGGATTGATGATTGACCTTTCTGTCAAATTGTTGACTAAAACAAGTGGTTAGTTATAGAGAGAGATGCTTTAACTCGTCAAAGTATTTACAATTTCAATAATTGACAAAAATGAAATAAATGAACATGCATACGCTACAAGATACTGCCTGATTCCAAGAACAAATTTTTCTTTTGTAGTTTCTGTTGTTTAACTATTATTGATGAAGTTTTTTTAATTGAAGTTTGATTATTTTCGACTTTTCTGGAATTTGTTTACTTCATTTGCCAGGAAAAAGCACAAATTGCCCAATTCAATTATTTCATTGTCCTACAACTACCAGTCACGCACTGGTGAAAAGTAACTCACGTTTATGCAGCAACTCGTAAGGCAAACATGACGGCATCATTAGTTAATTGTTTGTTCATTAGTTTCGATCGGTGAAAGATTTCCCGACGCGAAACGATTGAAACTGATCCGTGCCTTGAACTGATATAGCAATGCCTGGCTATAATGGCAAAGAACGTGGATTGCATGATGTACCTTCAACCGAGCGTAACATATTCAAAGCTGCTTCATCATATGCCTTCAAACCGATATGACGCCAAACATGGAGGCTCATTTGAAACTCAACTCACGTTTTGCGATATCAATATCCGGATGTTCCTGTGCATTCATTCGTGTTCCGAAATGCCGTCTCCTGGGTGAAGCTTTAGGTGAATAGTCTAATCCAAAGCCAGTGCTTTTGAATGCTGGCTGAAGGAAGAGCTGCACCAAAGCTCTTGCCAACTCAACTGCAACGAATGCTTGAAAATGTTCAATTTAAACTTTATAACCAACGCTCGAAAAGGAATAGCGTGAACGTGGTTTGAAGGACGTTGCAATCTCGTCAATAGGAAACAGACAGAAATCAAACAACAACCGAAAAGTTTCCGATTCCGTGCAACTGCAAGGAAGTAAATTGTTTTATACTAAACGTACTAAACGAACGTACGTTCGCAATCGTATCAGATTAAGCGAATCATCTCGACTTCCGTTTCGATGGAACTCAATATCCCTTCCATTACTCGGCCAATCAAAATGCAATGGTTAATCGGACGGATATCAGCTCCAGTAGTGCTTGATTTGAATTCCCAATTTCATTCGAATGTTTTTTTTCCGGAGTGAGATTTTACTACCTAGTCCACTTCACATGTTATCCCCTATATGCTTTATCTGGAATAATCTTTCGAACTAGTGCGTAAGGACGCATTCTTCGTGGCGATGTATTAGGCATTTTTCCGACAAAATTTCAACTAAGAAAAGTACCTCAATGCGACAAAATCAATCGTTTGCTCAGGATGACTTTGGGCGACAATTCAATTTCCCATCGAAATCCCGATTCAATCTGCTCTCCTTCCTTATTGGTGGTGTTGCGACTCACTTCAAACCAGTCCACACAGTTGTCCATCATCGAAAGCTGTACGGCCATCACGGCCGATGCGCATCGTTGACAGGTCCATTGAGCAGTGTTTGCGCTTCCGGGTGCGTTCAATTATTCAACGAGCATCTCCAACCTCAACAATTTCTACCCGTTGGAGGTCGTCGTACCGGTCAGTAAATCTCCAAAACTGTAGCATGAAACGCACACGCAACAGAAACGCATCCTCAAACCAACAGCTGCTAATTGAATGTACGGAAGCTTGCGTTTCCGCTAGAGCACTTCACGCTAACACACACAACACTTCTCTATCATGCTGCGCTGCCCTCTGGATCACGCGTATGATGCGAATGATGCATCACGTTGAGCAAGGGGAAAATTTAATTTTCCTCACCAATCTAGCAAACTGTTTGGTACGCTCACTTGACTCCGGCAAAGCGCAAAAACTAATTAAGATATCACACAAAAGGAAGCGGAAAGGATGCCGTAAGCCGTGATACATCCAGCAGCGTAGAAACAAATTATCCTCACATAAATACTCCCAGGGCTGATTCGTGACAGTGCCGTTTGGCAGTAGAGCAACGGTGATGACATTGATGGAAATGTCAATAAATAAATATGCGCTCAATGCCAGCGGAACGGCCTGGTGAGCTATTACCAACAACCAACTCGCCGTCAGGATGCTGACAAGTAACTGGAAGAGCATTGTTTGTTGTGACGTTTGTTGGAATTTCATTAGATAACAGTGCAGGCTTCTGGGACTGAAATGGTTTGCCATTTTTTGTGCTGCATGAAGGGAAAATGTCATTTCCACAGGAATTTCCAGAGAATGAGTCTTATTAAAGATCATGCAAAGGAGAAAGCACATCAAGGTTTGATACGAGGTTACAATTGAAATATGTCCTAAAGAGCGAAGAATTCCGTAATCAGCTTCACACGATTAGTACAATACGTTTGAGAATAGTTGTTTAGTTGAGTTTCTTGTTCTTAAAAGACATCACGTGACAATTATTTAATTTATTGTCAAAAGATTAGTACGTGTTATGCGAATTGCATACATTAAGGAGAAAGTGATTTTTGCTGTCATTTCATGCTGTGCGGACACTTGATACGTCGTAAAAATAGCTTAAACAAAATAAAACTTGAAACAAAATAAATCTATTACGGACATTCTTGAAAACATGTATTAGCTCACATAGAAACTGCTTATTCGTATAAAACTAGTCGAGAATTTTTTTTTGGTTGACTAGAAATGTTAGTAATGATACAGTTTTATCTCAACAAATGTATGCCACTGCTAGGCAACGTTTCGCGTCCTACAAAACTCACCATGACTACAAATTGCAATGGTTTATCGCACAAAAGAAAACACAGACACAGGAACCCATCCGCTTTCGTCAGTCACGTCCGAGGGCTACAGTAAATTTTGCTACCCAGCAAAACAATAAAATGCATCTGCAGTGCAACACCGTGAAGTGTTGCCTCTCCCGAAGCATTTGCCATACCATTGTAGGTGCATACTATGGAACAGGTGACACAAAGGAACATTACACAACTTTTACGACGGTAGCTATAAATGTGACCACTTCAGCACCGCCCAAGGTGAACATAATCTTGGCCACAGCGGGTGCAAGTGAGGAACCGAAGACCGGACGAAATGGGTTGATCCCCATATTGCAAAGAAAACCCATGCAAAAGAAGACATTTCTTGACATTTGGTCCGGCATTGGCAAAGTTCCCCGGTCTGCGACGTAGTAAACAGCTGTCCAGAAGCTGTTTATCACCAATTTATTTCGGAACTTTTTTTGTTGTTGATTTTTTTGTCCCACAAAACCCATAATGGGATAAAGGTCGGTGTGAAAATATCGCCCGAACAGTTGCCGGGCCCTAGTTATAATTTGTTTTCCCTGTCAGCGGATACAGCGAGACTTATCAATCGATCGGTTTTGCGAACGCTTGTTCGCTACGTTGGCAAAGGTCACATCCGAACCGTGGGTTAGTGTTCGACTGGTGTTGTCCACGTAACGTTAGCAGTTAGAACACGACGGCCGTGTGCTAACGGTTGGAGAAATGTAAGAAATTAGACGCCATTTCTTCACCCAACAGTATCAGTACGATAGTGTCCCCGTGTTGTGTTGTCTATTTTTTTCCACCTTAATGCCTTTTACCTTTCACACCTATTACCGATTTTGGTCGATGTGTGTTTGCACAACACACTCTGCACGTAAACTGCCGGATGACCTATTTTAGCAAATAAAACCCTTCAAACGCGTGTGGAAACGCTACTGAAGCAGTCCCGTAGACGTAGACATGAGAATCCAATCTTGCTTTCCAAAGGTTCCAGTAAGGAAACGTCCCTGTTTTTATGACCACGTCCAAATATTGCCTTCTTTATGACTTAATTTTATGTTGAAACGGACGCCGGACGGTGTAAAACGTGTTGTTCGTCCATCGTCGCTCGACAGTCCATTTATGCGCGGTAGAGTTCGTCCATTCTTGGAACACATTCGAAGGATGGATGATTATATATGCGCAAGCGAGAAGTTGCTTTTTCCCCCCCACCCCGAAGCTCCCTTTATATCCAACTGACAAGATGTCTTGTATAGCATAAAATCACATCCCGCTTAGACCGAAACCTTTGTTGACTTAGTGCCCCCGGGACAGGGTTGTATTTTGCTTTGAAGTCGCATGCTGTCCAATGCAACGGGCGAACGGGGAAGTGAAACTTCAAAAACAGAACCCTACCAAGGGTTGGAGGTATACATGTTTTGGGGCACTTTCAACGTAGGCAGCAGTTTTTGGCACAGACAACAATAAAACGCTCTTTGCCAACAACTTGCGTCCAACAGGTAGCTTGCGGTGTATCGTTTTGAGCGTGCTGCAGGATGAGCACGTTAGGACTACAGACTGTGTGTTGGACAAGTGAAAGGGAACTCCTGGTTTTTGCATTGAAGAACCTCATCGCCGTTTAGACATACAACTAAAACCAATCAATTTTGATATCCATATAAGCTGCTACTGTCACTAATTAACGCTATCCTAATAATAGGTGTATATTACACTAAAAAGAACAACCCAGCAAATTGATCCTTGAATCTTCCATTTGACCAGCCAGGAGTGATGTTTCTCCTTCCATCACACAATAATCTGTAAGTCTGTAAGCCTTTGCATATTCACTTCCAGGCCAGGTCTATGTCGCTCCTGTGCACACATACAGCTGCTGCAAACGCATTGTCGTCAAATAATCGTCACCTTTTGTGACATAAATAAATTAAATCGATTACCGTCCCCAGTGTACATCTGGCTAGGAAAACCATACCGGTTGATGTTGTCGCCCACTCATATTCCCGTGAGTGTTTGGCACAAAACCCCAGAACCGTACCGAGGGTAGCAATTTAATTAAACCCCGTTTGATTGTCGACTCCATCCGTCGGGTTTTGCACCATGTACGGTACGGAAATGATCGGATACAACTAGCGATGGATGCGTTCGGCTGACAGCTGGAAAACCCATGGTCATCTTTTATCACCATCGGAAGACATCAAAAATCAATACTAATCAAGTCAGCCGGAAAACTCCACCACTCGGCACCAGTATGTTAGCCTTCAGGGTGTATAACAGTGTGGGAGCGATGTTCGGTCTATGTCCACCGACACCGAGAACTCGACAATCGTTGCCGTGTGGTGCGACTCGTTGCTTGCGTGGAGAAGGGCCATATTGCTCGAGATACATCCATGCACTATCTTCAGTGAAGTTGCGGTTTGTGCCGTAGATTGTTCGGTATGTTCGGTAAGAAACCTTCGTCCTAACTATCTGTTGTTGTTGGCTAGATTCAAACCAACCATCCTCCATCGATCGCCAGACACACACCGTTTTCCTCCACGCACATTCCAATTTCTGTGGCTTTTCACAAATGGGGTCTCTTTCCAAATGCTGTGCGATGCAATGTAGCAATGTTCGGGATTCTCCGTACCGTAAGGCAAAACCCGGAACCAAAATAACATAAACGAACTCTGACTGTTCGGGGTTTTGCATCATTGAGTGAAACGGCACGTTAGGCAGGCAAGAAAATGCTTCAGACGAAAAGGCCAAACCCCGTACAGGCAACGATGCAACGAACGGTTTATTGCAGATCCGTGGTATCCGTTATGCGCGTTGTAGTTCTTGGAAGTTGTGCAACTGAAAGCATTGGAGTGGATGGAATGAAAAAAAGAAGAAGATCCCCGATGGGGGAGGGTTGATTTATCGTGGAAGATATTGTGATGAAGCCGTTGCTCTGTCCGAGCTGATGTTACCGACGATTGCTTGCGTACCACGATTCCAAACAAAACATCTCATACTCGATCGTACACGTAGCATTTCGCCAACCAGTTGGGGCATGAAACACAGCCCGACTTCGAGTAACGGATTGATTTGTGGATGAACCGTAGTGCTCGGCACAAAAACCTTATCCCGGAACCTTCCGGGACACACCCGAAACAGATCGAATTACGAGACTTCTGAACCATTACTCTAATCGCAGCAGCTTTAATCGACAAACAACCCTTACCAACCGTTGCCGTTTGGAAGCTTGGCCGCTACAGGACAACGGTACAACGGCGAGGATGAGGCAGAACAACACTCACGGATGTGTTACACTGGCGAACGATTCGCTTCATCCTTTCGATGATACTTTTTTTTCTTCTTTGTGTCTCTCCTGGCCATCAAATGTCCTCACACTCACTGAATGGGAACAGGCGCGCTTGGTACACGGTCGTATTATTAGTAAGACGATAAGGCTGATTCGGAAGGATGAAGCCAACTGCGAGAGCAGTAGCTAATAAATAAATGATTTATACGATGTTCTGCCACCTCCGTGCGCCGATCATAAATCGGCATCGAGCTCAATCGGTATCGATCAGTGTCGGTGTCAGTTGGTACCATCCAATAACGCTAACCGAGCAACCGTTTGCTAGAATACGAATCTATTGATGAAGTCCTACCATCCGGTGTTGCAATTATTATTAGCCGTTGCATCATGTGTAGCTTATTTGCAATACATTATTATGGGCCAGTTAGTGAATTACACATAATGATATATCTTTATTTATGGATGGTTGTAGAACGAAACTGAGCTAACGAAATACCACAAGCCAAATAATGGATTCGTAGCTTAAGCTAGACAAATGTGTTCATACATTATTTATAACCTTCAGTGCAGATGTTTAGTTACATTCATTATTCATGTTTCTATTTAATTGCTCACAACGCAACTAGTTTAACAACTGCTCTGATTAGTTGCTGTTTATTAATTAGACACAAAGGATAGCACTCTGGGCGGTCTGGTGGTGTATGTGATAAACGGCGCCGATTCCACCCGACGGGACTGGGTTTCAAATCCCGTTCGGACGGTCCCTCTGCAGAAAATACTGACTATCTGGCTATCGTGCTACGTCGTGAAAATAACTCTAATAAGTCAGAAATGGTCGGCATGACCGTAGAGGTCGTTAAACCAAGAAGAGACAGACAGAGAGAGAGAGAGAGAGAGAGAGAGAGAAGATAGCACTTTGGATAATGATTCTTGCTGACCTAACGCCTGGTTATATGCAATATATTCTGCCATTAAAAGGTTGTCCCCGAGATATATGTTATCTAACGTACGCAAAATTGCAGATACGTAGATTAAGAAAGATTTAAGAGCTCAAGAGGATGTTTGTATTTTGTTACTGCTGCGTCCTCAACGACTACCCGAGTACTTAGATTCATCATGCCTTAATATTTTCTTGTAATATCAGATGTTCCATAAAAACCAGTAAAAAAGTTACCATAAAATACATTCTTTAAAAAATATTGGAGGAATTGGACAATTAAAATCTGATCCTCACCAGGAATCACTTATTTCAAAATATTTTACAATGATTTTGAATGGTGTACTTCTCACACGCGTACGACGAGAGAACTTTCCGTTGAGCACATTACGAACACTCCATGATATCAAACATCTGATTGAGAGGTAACTGCTACTAACTGGTACAAAGTGTTCCTTGTGGAGTCATCAATAGAACTTCCCATCATTGCTATTCAACAAAACACATTATGGATTCTAATATACACTTTAACACTCCAACGATGGGCCTTTTAAGAGACGAAGATACAACATTTATGACACTGCAAACAACCATAATCCTTTGTTGGTCATTTGTGTTGGACAATAATCACACCTTTGGTAGCAATTCGGAAGCTACACAACCTCTCTAAATGCTCAAGAAATCTTCTAACACAAAGTACCTTTAAAGGACACCTTCCAGAATAAGGGCAATGTCAATCTTGCCGAATGTTTGCTCTTCTAGCATCACTACCGCATCCATAAGCTGTGGTGTGCTATTTAATCTGGTTCGATTGTTTTTCGATCAACACAAAGCACAAGATTCGCATTTCATGCTGATGATGATGCCTTTTGTCTACAGGTGGATCGGGAATGAAGTTATCAGGTGTAAAGCACCTGTTTTGGGGATTGCTTAATGTTTTCTTCCGTTTTCGTGTGGGTAAATGTTTTTGAAGCTCAATTTTGTCGGACCTTTCCTTCTTGTCTTTTATGGCAGCCCGCATACAAACGTTTTGGGGCCGGAAGTCAATACAGCTTAATTTTTATGGCACCATATCATTATCCTCTTATCGTCCCACACTCTCGAAACGCGTGTGTTCTCTAAAGCCGGATGTAAGTGTTTTTTTTTGTTTTAGTATCCATGCAATCTGAATCTCAGTGCCGAGCACTTCGTACATTTACGGTAGGGTCCATTAGGAAATGGTTTGCAAAAAAACAAAAAAACAAAAAACTGGAGCCTTATGTTCTCATCGCTCTGAACATCCTCTGTATAAGCTCGCTTGAACGCGACCGGAGGTAATGTTATTGCAATGAAAACAAATACACACACACACCCAGGTACGCGAGTGTGACCATGGTAAGGTGTGAAGAACACCTTCACACGATAGGCTTCAGGTGATAAGCCCAAACAGTGGTGTCCCCTCAGGGGGTCAGATTATTATTCTGACTCTCCGGACCAAATGCCTAGCGTACCGTTGGAAAGCCTCGCATGAAAATCGTCCAGAGCGAACCGACGCGATAAGGGAATCCGGGGGTTGTAGGTGTATCCTTTTCCGCTCGGGTGGCAACGCAAAACCCGACGCGCAAAAGCACCCTACGGGGGTCATTCTCGCACACCCGAACACCTCGGCTACGGTGCTGTCGGTGTGAGTGTGCTTGCGCACTTCTCAAGTTTTGTTTGCGTATGATTTTGCCGTGAAATGGTACAGAAAAAGATTTCAACCCCGAAGTTTCTGGCGTCTGTGCCGATGTTTTTTTTTCGTGTGATCATTTTTTGTTGCTGTATGTATGTGTTTACGCATCGCTTGTTTAGAGAATCGTTTTGTCGACTCAGTGGCTCCAGTATTGTTTTTGTTTCGCATGGATTTTTTGTTTTTACTCTTTTTTTTTCTCCTGGCCTTCAAAAAACACACACGTCCGAGGGACGACAAGAAGTTGGAGGAGGGAAGAAGTGGAATAGATATAACTGATCTCACCTGTTAGGTTCGTGCTGTCTAGATGAGGCTGGCCGGTAAGGTATTCGGAGACTGCTGTAGGCTAGCAACAAGCAGTAAGGATGTCCTTCCCTTGTCTTACGGGAAATTGCTTTTCTGTCGTACACTTCAGATCGTTTCACTCGTTTTTTTTGTTGTTGTTGTTTGGCCCGCCCGTGGCGTTGGTACGCAACAACTTCTTGCACGTTTACACAATTGATCTGTCGCACATATGAACAAATGAACGCACACACACACACACTCACATGCCGGACAGGGCTCACTCAAAACATCAGAACAGCAGACCCAAGATATCTGGGACCGTGTTTGGTGGCTTGTTTGCTTTTTATCGGTGATTTCCAATCAACTTCACTTCGGTTAGCATGTACGATTTATTTCACTGTCACATAATCAACACCCACTTGGCTACATTTTCCACTCCCTCACTCACACACACACACGCAAGCATTTGACCGACTATTGGGAAATAATCAGCACCTTTTACTATCTCGCTCGAAGACGTTTCAACCCAACGCGCTCACATCTTTCATTCTACGAAAATAAGGCCATTGTTTGCTCTATGCCTTCCGAACACTTTTCCGGACACTTACACCCGGGGAAATCCTACACCTCCACCCCAAAAAATCACTGCTTTTGTTTTTCGTCACCGGACATCATTAATTTTCCCCAAATACCTTTTTTGCAATGTCGCAACACTACGCGGACGCTTTCCATCATCGGTGGCTTTTTACGCTTGCTTTTTTTCTTGCCCTTCCAATTTATCAGTTGCTCCGCGCCATCGTGAGTGGGTTTTTCACTGTCGGCATATTTAACACTGACTTTGCACTAATTTTGTGGATTTCGCTTCGATGGCGGAGTGCTGCCTTTTGGTTGGATGGGAAAACCCATACCCATTCTCTTCAACGCTTATTGAGCAGCGGCTGCTTGAACTTTTGCATTTTCACTCACATTTTTGCACTCGATGACGCACTTTTCCTTGTAGTAATAGTAACACTATCCGAAGATATGAACGAGGAAATATTTTTAAATACACGTGTCTTCCCAGTATTTTCTCTGTACGTTTTCAATTGTACAGATTCCGATGTAACCTTCCAAATATGAAAAGCGCAGGACAGTTTCCACTTTCCATAATTTTCCACGTACCTTCCAAACCGGCCGTCACTTGTGTTGTTTTTGTTCTTCACTCGAATGATTTATTTTGGTTGATGGTTGTATCTCTTCTGAAGTTCATTTTGCAGCATTCCATGTATACGATCGCACTTGAAGGTAAATAATTTCTTCCAACCGAGAAACCTGCCTCGGTGTTAGTTTTGTGCTTACTTCATCAGTTACGTAAGAATGTGTCGATTGCTTCACGTTCGAACAATTCCCATTCCCAGATCAGTGACACGGGTGCGGCTCTTGGCTAACAAAAACTTTACTCCATGTGATGTACGGCGCGTTTCCCGGGCACAGAAGCTGTGGAGTGAGAAGAGAAGAATAGGACAAATGAAAAAAAAACGCAAAAAAAAACATTAGGAAACTGGAAACGATAGATGGCGAAACAATGAACCACAACCATCGACACCGACAAACACGTAGCAAATATCGATCAACATTACGGGCCGTAACTAATGTGGCTTTTTCTGGAAAGTTTTAGCATCAATCCATTAAATTTAGTGGCACTTTGTTCCACCGAGAGTTGGCAAAAAAGCGAAGTTTACTGTTACGGTAGTGGTTAGGCAGCAGTAGCCATGGTTAACAGGGGGAGGGAAAAGTTTTCAACCATGAACAATGCTGGAACGCTTTCACATGTGACAGCGGATGTATGTAATGTGCTTTAGGAGAAAAATCCTGCTACAAAGCGTATTTTAGAAACACATTGTACAAAGTCAAAACTTTCACCTTTTTCAGGCTTAATTTAAGTGTATTTCAAGTTCGTTTTATGACATGTACACAGTAAATTATTCATCTCATCTTCCTCCATTTGCTTTTTCTGTTTCTCATCAGTTTATTAATTATTTCTAAACTAATAAAACTAATTTTTAATTAGTTTTTAAATAAAATTTTATCCTTAAATATTTTTTTAATTGAATTAAAGAAAATATACACAATCATACCAAATTTAATCGCTATCTTACTAAAAAATCAATTCAAATATTTAAAAAAAATATTATTTACACTAAAGCTATCAAGCGTTTTAAGCGTTTTTCGTTCGTGGTTAATTTTTAATCAATTTCGAAGAGTTAGAGCAATTTTATTGTTAATTGGAGATCGTACTATAGAATAAATATGTAAAATTCATGTTTCTACTACCTTGGGATTGTTTAACCCCAAAAACTAACGTGATGAAAATGAAGCGTTCCAGTCAAAATGACTGGTCCGGTAGTTCTAGTGTTTACTAACGTTTTAATGCTTCACATCTAAGTTATAATTTATTTTCACTTATTAAATACAATTTTCGTTTGTCTTGGAAATATGTAATATTTGCAAAAAAGTTGTGCAGTTTTGTCCCTTTAACTATAATCAAACGTCCAGTCCATTGCTGTGAAAAGATCGTTTAAAATAATATTTATCGTTAATTAAAATCATTAAGTCATCATGTGCATTGCTGAAAAAATGGTAACCCATCTCATCCAGCAGGTAAACCGTTTTCAAACACATCATTTCCATGTTCTTATTAGCGTGCGTACTGCAAAGCAAACCCTGCTCTTATTATTATTATCTTCCTCAATCTTGCTCCTGAAACCGGCAGCGAATGTACCCGCACCAAGTCACATTGTAAAGCGCTAACGCATTTTCCGTTAGCTAGAGCGTTTCAACGCACGGATTAAATGCAACTCCTGATCCTATCCGGTTCGTCGAAATATCGACGCATGCAAACGCTTCTTGCCGTACGGTCGTCGACATAACGCGCCGTTATCTAATGGAGTGAAAATGGACTTCCGGTCGACAGTGTTACGCACTTTACAGGCAAACATTCCGATTTACTGGTCCGATAGTATTTTTGGACGGTGTCGGCAGCAAGTACCGGCAGGAAGGCAGTGCAAAGGAAATGGAATACTAATTTTGCATACACAAACATCGGCCCTTTCCGTAAACAGCAATCTCATGTTTTTGAGCCTTATCTGGATGAGCAAATATGGCGTTTGGAAGGTTTATCGTAGAATGGTGCATGGACCCCCCCCTGCTTGGTACCGGTGGGAAAGGTTGACGTTCGGTTCGATAAGCTTACATAATATTAAAAGCCGTCCGATGCACTCCGTTTTCCGGTCGAACAAACCAGTTCCGAGTACCGATGTGCGAAAGGGGTTTTTGTTTTTAATAATCTTCTGAACAAACTTTTTCGACATCGGTTAGTGAATGCGGTGTATAGTCATGTTCGTGTTTACTTTGCTGTAGAGGACAAACAAAACCTACAATTAATTCCGATTGCACTGTAAAAAAACAAAAGTTTAGCCTTTACAAGTGCAGGATGAATGCACTGGGTGTGATAAGAGTTGCCTCTAGAGCCTCTAGAGTAAACATCGCTCGCTCATAAAACAATAATTGTGGCTTGCAGCATAAGTTTTATCGGATTGATTCAACACCCATCCCAGCATCGATCAGTTGCTGTTGTGCTATAAATTCAACACACACACCAGCCACGAGCGTTATGAATTTTCGCTACAATTTCCACCCAAGGGTACTGTGAAGTTGTTAACTTTCTACGCCTCGGCACGGCGGCATCCAACGGACCTTTTGCAAAATCTTTTGAACTTTTGCTCTATTTATTACTCCCGTTTCTGTTCACCGCCCATCCCCTAGGAACACGCACTTTTCTGTACTGAACTTTTTGTTTAGCATCGTACCGTACACGCACTGTGGGCGTTCGGTAGCCGCGACCTTTCCAATGTGCTTTTTGGAAGAGTTGATTTCGCACCATAAATGATTGCAACAAACGACTGTGTGTGTGCGTGTGTGTGTGTGTGTGTGGCCACAAAGCAACGGTAAAGTTTTGTTGAGAAAATTGAAACTTTCAGCTCATACCCATGCTGTTAGCCGTACCGTTAAAGATGATGGATTGCCATGGGATGGGGCATCGTCCGGAGAAGGGTGCATGAAGGCAAACGGAACATCATGAACAGCGACTTAAAGGCCTTCAATTCCATCGATACACGGTTCAAGGCCAACGAAAACTTTGAACACGGTCTCTCCGTCCGCTCGGTGCTGGTCACAAGCTTTTCCGCGCGCTTTTCCTCTTTTCCTCTCCATTTCATTGCTAGCTAAATGAGGAACCCTCGAAAGGGCAACTTGCCTTCGGTACGCAGAATCAAAAAGGGCAAAAGAAACCTCAAGAAACGCAAAGGAATACATGAATTTTTATTGGTTCGTTGGAGTTTGAATCATGATTTTGACCACGCAAGGCCTTCGACAACGCAGTCAGGCTTCAAAACAGGACGGATACCCTCCTTGTCCTTGTCCGTCGTCGTACAGACATAGCTCGCACTCGTGTTGCGGTTTTGCAGGTTTCGCAATGGCCTATGATGTTGAAAGTTTACTTAAAAAAAACAACAATCATTCAACCGACTTATAACATCCAACAGTAGCTTTAGCCCGTTGATTAGAACGTACGTGATGGGAATCTAAGCCCTACTGCCAATTGGGCAATTGGGAAAGTATCAACACGAACGTAAGGTTACCCAGTTCCTGTCTGGTAAGGAAAGGCAACCAAAAACATACGCTCTTAGTTCCAACTCACCGCAACAGTACAACCAGAAATGGATGTAATATCCCTTTTTTCTTGTGTGTGTGCTTTCTTTCTCTCTAAATGAGTACACACCAAAGGTCCTGTTGAGGTTCGTTTCTTTCCTTTTGCTTGTTCCGTTCTTGTTCCTTCCGAACCATCAAAGAATTGGTCGTGATTATGTTGAATGAGGTGGCGTACCGGTAACGGGCCATAACTTATGCATGCTTTCCTCCATTTTCGGAGACCAATGAGGTGAATGATTGTAAATCACGGTACGTGCCGTTGTGCTGTTTCAGGCGGGCCCTGTTACACGCGCCACCATTGCTGACGGAGTGAATGAATTTTCGTCGCAGCATACATACAGGTGTGGTACAGTCGTTGGTCTCGGTGCGTCATGATTACAATGTGAGCGTAGGTGAGTGAAAATACTGCAGTTTGGGAGGTTTTTTTTATAATGTAAAAGGTTGAAGGTGTGTAACTTGCTGAGGAAAATCTTTAATGAGCCAATTAAATATGCCATGCATGATGTTTAACACATAAGTTAGAGAGTTTAAGTGAATGTTAATTAATTAAATATTCTTTTAGTTTATTAAAGTTAAAATTATGATTTCTCCTAGGTTTTGCTAAGACCAAGTTCTTTAAATTTCTAATTAGGCTCTTGTTTCGTGATTTATAAATTAAATTTCAAAAGATTACAAAAATTTTTACATAAATACTAACAAAAATATTACATTTGTTTTAGCAAGTACTACCACTAAGGAAACAAAACTAAAATGGCTTCTTTCACTTAAAATAAATGCTTACAGCTAATGATGTATGAATTACAACAATAAACGCTTGGAACTTGTAGCATCGAGTTCTAGCGTTCAAAATGTGGGTCATTATTTCAATCGAGCATGCACCGTCCAATAATAACCAGCAAAAGAAACACCGCAACTTACTCTCACGAAACTCACGCTCATGGACGTTTTGCCGTCCTTCATGCATCATCTTGATCAAAACTATAATTGGCAGTGGTTTTTAGCCCATTCAATCCATTCCCTTCTATTTAGAGCAAAGTTGCAAACGTCCGTGCAACTCACACTAAACGCACACTGCATTACTCTATCCAAAGGGAAAAATACGATCACGATTTTATTACTTTCTTTGCGATGCAATTATTTTCCAACACGGTCTCGTTTAAAGTTATAATGCAAAAAGTGTTATGTAAATCACACTTCAAACAAAAAAATCGCAACACTCCACGGTGTTATGGTTTAATAATTCAACTAACCGAATGGGTTTCTCGGTTTTTGTTTTTATTTTTTATTTTTTGTATTTTATTTCCCAACGATCCTTTGCGTGAAGTTAGCAAATGGAGTAAAATGTTTTACAAAGCACCACTGAAATATTATACACCATAACCGGTGCGGTTGTTTTCATTTGCCGGTCAAGAATAAAAAAAACACTCAGCCAAACGGGCATTTGCTTTTTTACTGCTGAGCATCAAACGGTTTGGGGTATTCGGTTGTAGCTTTGAAGTGAAAAAACTGCCCAAGGTGAGCGTGGTTTTTTGGTCGGAATTGGTGGTCAACTTCGTTACTTCGACTATGTTTCTATTATGGTGCTTATGTTAAAAAACGCACACTCACAAAAATCGAACAAAACTCCTTATTGTTAGAGGTATAGATTTTATCCAGCTGGTTTGTATTTTTTTTAGCAGAATTGTAACATAATGGTTAAGTACTGTTAAATGTTATATTTTTAAAATATACCGCAATCTTTTCATATAATAAATAAGATAGAAATATTATAGTAAAATAAAGTTTTTTTCTTCTCCTTTTGTGGCACTATCCCCTCAAGAGAGATATTGGCCTGCCATTACTGTCTTTGTCTTTGACTTTATTTACCGGTAGCAGAATAGTCAGGTTTGGCCCGGATGGGATTTGATGCCCGGTTCTTGTCATGTAAAGACCGACGCCGCTAACATCTTCACCACCACCGCCGCCCCATACAAATAAGGCTTCGGACATAAAGTAAATAAATAGAAAACAAACTTTTAAACTAAACTTAGAGATAGCTTGACATAGATAAGGCAATGATTAATAATATAAAAAAACGTTTTTGTTAAACAATTTTTCTCGCTACAACATGATAATTGCTTGATTCTAATAGGTTTTTTGATTTAAAATTCAACGATGTTTTTCATTTTCTAAAAATTGTTTTCTAAAAAAAACAATTATTCAATTCCATTGAAAAAATGGAAATTTACTTTTTTTCCATACTAGAAATTACATTTATTCTAAATTTCATTTAGTAAAGCTTTCCATTACCAACAAAATAAATCACAAAAATTTTCAATGTTTTTACTTATTTCTTCAATAAAGCTCTCCTACTCGTTGATGGTTGTGTATGGAATCCGACGTTGGTTGGTAGCAAAACTCCTACACGAGCCTTCGTAAAGTACCGAGTACCGGAAAATGCAACCCTCGTTAAGGATCTCTTTGCCCACCGAAACAAATTATGAAACATTCCAGCGCATTGCCAGGCCAAGGACGCTAGTGGTCCTGGTACTGTTGTGCTGGTGGCGTGGTTTAAACAGCGCAAAAATTTAATTACAAATTCCTCACAACACCCACACACCGGCATGTGTTTATGTGAACCTCACTGGGGTTATGTCATTCTAGCAGGAATTGCTTATGTTGGAACACGTGTAAAGCTTTACCAAGGGAAACACGGTACACCAGCTGTAGGAGCATTGATTGATGTTAAATTACTGTTTGTTTAGCTTGTTTGTCTTTTTATGATATTTATGCTTTCGTGACATTTTTCTTCAAACAAAACATTGCACTTGATAGGTTTAAGTTGTCTTAGCTACACCTCGTTGTGCTACTCAAACACGCAAATGCACGTAACATACAGCTAAGTGTTTGTAGGTATGAAAACGTACACAACAGCAATTAATTTATTTTGCCTTTTTTACTGAAAGAAAAACTTTTAACTCCCTGAACGAATGCAGAGTGTAATACAAGCAGAATGGAATAAAATATTAAATGACATTTAAATTCAATTACACAAAACTATGGTTTGCACACTTCCTTGAAAAAGGGTTGGGTCCAGTGCAACGGGCAATCCACAACAAGCTACGGTAATAGAAATCATAACATTCTATTTTGAAACCGTCGGTCAGATGGTCCCTTTATTGCATGGATGGGATTTTGCTATTCCCCAAAAGCAGCAAAACCTTCACTACTCGAGAGGACACTGAGAGTAGGCGAAGAGAAAAAGCTCAGAATTCTCCAACGATAACAATTCTCCAATGGCTAAGCGACAGAAACTTTGGTTCAAATCTGATCTGAAAAGCGAAAAACCCGGCAAATGTCCCAGCAAAACTAGCAGCCAAACATAGCCCCAGCCGGCCAAACAGCCCTGGGGTAGTATAAAAGTGGTTGAACTAAACTACCTTCATAGTTATCTGGAAGGAAAAGCAAAAGAAAAAAAAATATCTCCACTAAAACGAGCAAAGAAGAACGATTCCCCGGGCAAGATGGTTCAAAACTTTTGGCACTCAGAAAAACAAAAAAACTGAAGCTGCACTAGATAAGCACCATACCGTTGGTGATGGGTGGCACATCCCATATACCCTTGGCCAGTGGATGAATTCGTGAGCAAAAAGGAACAATTTGTTTCTCGTTGCCTATTCGCAACCATCCGTCAGGTTCACAAATCCCGCATGACTAGACACGGTGCGCTCACTAAAAGTAAATTTACGGAAGATTGTGCGTGCGCTGTGGAGAATCGATTGCAGGTGCTTTCGGTGTTGCGTGAGGCTGTGTACGTGCATTGTGTATTTAGGATGACAGTTCGCTTTTTTCATGCTTTGGAGAAGGATCACTTAGGGCCGGGCGCTGCCCTTACGTAGCTGTCCGACTTGTCAACCCTCATCAACATTGCGCCGGATGATAAAGAGCGAACAAACAGTGAAACTGTCGCTCAACCCTCCGGGGGGGTGTAGGCATTGTTGAAATGGTATCAAAGGACAGGCAAAAAACAACATTCTCAACCCACTTCGGCAAACCTTTTCGGCTAATCGATTCTCGCAAGGGGTAGTACATTTAATATTACGGCACGATCGAGCAACGCATTCTCATACGCACGCTTGTGTTCAACATTTAATTATTTTATTGTGATTTAACCTTCAGCTGGTTAGCTCAGTTACGTCAAAGTGATGATTGAATCAATCATAAGAGAGAGAGATAAAGAGAGAGAGGGTCATATTTGGTACGAATTCCATACCTAAAATTAATTATTCCGAATCAACTAACAACCATACAAAAATTACATATTTTAAGCACTTTTCTTTATTGCCCTTAATCAAACCTTAATCCGAATTTAATTTCCTATAAACTCTATATTAATAATTAGCCCATTCATATATTTCTATTTTTTATACTATCAAATACCTAACAACATGGTAACAGAATTGCTACAATTTTTGGTACTTTGGTGGTTAACTGTCACTTTTGAAATGGCGAAATTTGATTCTACCTTTTATTTTTTTTCGCTACAAAGTTTTATCCGACGAATGTGAGTACCTTGGGGAAGATTGGCGATATTCGGTAAAACGTAAGCCTTAACACATTCTTCACTAAAGCCTTCAGTCGCTCCCTCTGGAAATCGCCTACTGCTCACTGGTCTAGAATACCGCATGCAAAAGAAAACATCTTTTCCTGGTACTCTCTGGTTTTCTGGCCGATTAATTTAGTCTCCAGAGGCATTTTTCGGTAATACCTGACTGTTATGGGGCAATCGGAACAAGAATACTGTTTAAGTCTCTTGCCTTTCTCCAGATAGGGGAACTTGTAATAAATGCTACAATATCTAAAACATTTGTTTGTCATTTTATTGGTGAAAAATGTTTTCAAATTTCAGTAACAGAAAATTTGAACAGTGAAACTATAAATATATTCATTCGAAACCCAAGTAATGTTATTATTTTTGCTAATATTCTGAAAGCATTCCACTGTATCCATTGTTCTACAATGCGTAGTCATATATACTATAAGTGTATGAAACAAAGAGCAACATAATACCTTCCATTCAGATATTGTCATTGCATCCGCTTAATCCATTGTAGTTCTCTCCCCCCAACACAAAACGCACTAAAACCTTCAACGTACGTAAAAGACAATATTTTCCACATCTCGCACATACCCACAACGTATCGTGGTACAGAGCAGTTGTAATTATCCAACGAGCTTCTCCGTCATCCACTTCGATTGAATTGTAATTTCAGCATGCGGTTTGAGGTTATGGTCGATGTGATTATCATCAACCCGTTCAGCAGGAATGTACCGAGTACCGAGGACACATCGTTCCCGGTGCAGCAAAGATGATGTGGCCACATTGTGCAGAAAGTGCTTATGGACTTTGCATGTTTACTGTGTCGTACGAAATGCAATATTGTCGCTTACTTTTTGCCAGCAGGAGGAGATCAATGTAAATACATGACTTATTCCATCTGGAAGCACACGATTTTACTGGGCGATGGTGGTGCAGCTGTTCAAAATTATATTGTAAATCGTTATTACTAAAAGCAAGGTTTAAACTACACATAATAACACAGCTTACAACGGCAAAACATGGAATGGAAGATTGCATTTTGCACAATTAATTACAATTTTAATGGCCAACTATCCAACATTCCTATTCACCCTCCGAGATATTTTCAACTCGCTCCCAGCACTGCAATCCTTTTGCAGGAGCATTAAAATATTACCTCAATATATAATCCAGCAAATCATCAATCATTACCAGTAAGAAAATATTTCGCTTTCGCCTTTACTGTTTTGTTTTTTTTGGGTTGAAGCACTTGTACTTTCGAACAGATGGAAAGCAGCATGCAGATGGATTCCTTTCGACCCATGAAAGTTATACCAGGGGACTTCCATTATGCAAATGAAAGAGCATCCTCATCCCCGTTTTTTTTTTAACGTACGTCGAACATTTGCATACTTTGCTGGCCATTACTGAAATTACGGACGCAGCACAAACGCTTCGGTCGGGTGGTTTTGGTTTCGTTTTGCAGAGTTTGTACTTGGTTGCGGTGCCTGCGGGATTACGGGAATAGTGAACATCGATGAAAGATTGCGAGTTTAAACTTTTTCTCTTTCCTATCCCACGGGTGGTTAAAAATTAGTAGCATCTTGAAAGGAAACCCCAACTTCAATTCTCGAATTAAAGTTTTTTTTCTTCTTCATTGTAAGTAACAATCCATTATCGGGTTCGGGCACATTCTACCCTTTCTAGACCACTTATCGATTGCTTATGCATTCGATTTAAACCATCCATCAGCTGCATTCGTGAACGATTGGTTCGTCCTTGCAACCCGCGTGCCACACAAGGCTGACAGCACGTTTTCGTTCGTCACTTCACTTTGCGTAATCACTCCAATCGAATCGACAGTAGTAAGAATCAATAACGGCGATCGTAAGACGAGTTGAGCACTGCAGCAGAAAAGCACAAACGATGTCTCAGTTCGTTTGCTGAAGAAACGTTTAATCCCTGTACTTTGAGCTGGGGTAAACAGATAAATACTTCAACTTAAGAATTATTTTCCATTGTTAGTGGTTCATTTTCTGAGCATGTTGAGTTGTAGTAAATTTCTCTCTCTTTCTCTTTCTCTTTCTCTCTCTCTCTCTCTCTCTCTCTCTCTCTCTCTCTTGTGGCGTAACGACACTTAAGGTCATGTCGGCTATTTCTGGCATACTAGAAACTTATTTTTACTACGTAGCCGGACAGTCAGTCCTTGTTACTGAAGGACGGTCCGGATGGGATTTGAAACCCGGTCCTGTAGGATGAAACTGACGTCGTTTATCACATACACCACCAGGCCGCCCCGGTGTAAATAGTAAAAAGTAGTATATAACGTACGCTATTAAAGATACAACCAATTTCTTTACATAATTTAATAATTTTTGCAACTGCTATTTAAATATGCAGTTTTTTTATTATATTTTTTACAACAACCATAAGCAGCAAAAAAAACTTCTCTTCGAAGATATTATCGATAATCCTTAATCATTATATATCAACCTTGAGGTCATAAAACTTAATTTTGTTTCTCATTTGTTTGCAGTTTGTCACGGTTTTATTCGGCAAGGCAGCTCTTATCAACACAATCGCGGTAAGTACTATTGCAAAACTGAATTGTAGCTGATGTTTAACAGAATTGGCTTTACATCCGTATGAGCAACATTTACCAGGGAAAATTTACCACACAAGTTGACATTGGTTTGAGTTGTATTTATTTTCGCATGAGGAACGGCACAAAGAGCCAGATTATGGTATTGGGGCAATTTTTCCCCCCAAAAATGGCACCCCGTTCAGACACTATTGAACTATGGAAGCAATAAAATACATCAGCACCAGGTGCATCGGATACCGCCATAGTGCTGTATTGTTTCGCTGCATAAATTTGCATACGAAAACAAAATGAGAGACTTTTCGTTGGGGCGTTGGTGGGGCTTGAAACTTTTTGGCACCGCGTAACACCTTCACACGGTATGTGCATGTGATGTTTTTAGTCGCATCAAAACCCTTTCTGTTTTTTGTTTTGGATACCATTTACCATTCCATACTATGAACCGCCTTGAACGGAAAGACGCTTTGAGAAAGATTTCGCCCCCCTTTTTTTGTTTTTTTCCGCCCTCTGCCATTTGCTGGAGGGAAAGGAAAATAAAACTGTAAATGGTGCTGCATTCTTTTGGCCACTCTCGACAGCTGTGAGTTGGCAGTGAAAGGCGGATATTTTGACGTTATCGCCGCAATACAATCAGCATGAGCTTACTCCACTTTAACCACCAACTAGGGAAAGGTGAAACTTTTCCTTATATCTATTGAAGATAGCTGCAAAACATGCATCGGCGAGAAGGGTAAAAAGGAAAAATCCAACTGTAAAAGAACTTTTTTAAAACTCCGGACTAAATCGTATAAACTAGTGCACTAGTACGAAATAGAACTGCACACGATTGCACATCGGACGGTGGAAAAGCAAAAGCATTGGAAGCGTACCATTCACACTGAATGGTTGAAATTTTATTTTTATCTGAATGATTGATTGATCGACACACCTGGTACGGGGATTGATACCTTTTCCATCATTAATCTATTAAATTTGTGGCGCGTTGCATGAAATAAAACGCTTTGCCCGAAGTGAGTAATTTATTGGACGTTTCTAATTTATAGATTCAGCGGGTTAGGGTGTACCATTTGCAATTGAATTATCGTTCATTGTCAGTCGTTTCTTTCTTTGGGCCACAGGTTAAAATGGTTGGTTCGGTTTTGGGTCGGCATAAAATTTGTGTTTGAATTTTTAATGTTTTTAATTTTCTTTCATTTGTTTCTGTTGTGTTATGTTGGCGATTGTATATTGAAGGTCAGTTTTAAGCTATGAAATTTACTTCTCTAATTTTCACGTCACTGAATTTTTTTAATAAAAAAACCTTCAATTTTAGTTCAGTACAAATTTAAGTATTCTTCACTTTTTTTACATTTTTAAATTGTTTTAAATTTTTTTTATATTTTTTACATACATTAACATCACTTTACATTAATTCCAAATTCAACACAAATCAGTACTCATTTAATGAAATTATTTTTTTTGTTGCAAGTGGTTTTGTTTTTTTTTTCAAATTACAGTGTGTTCCACATTTAAATTTTTACCAATCACCATTTTATTCAAACCCCGTAACGGTCAAATTTAATTACGTGTGCTTTCACCATTCTAAAGCAACATTGAAGCTCTAAATAACCAGCTTTGAATTGCTTGTAAAAAAAATCATCCTTAATCCAACCATAAAGGACCAACTTCCGTTCAAGACTGACGGAGCATTTTAAATGAGTCTCGCTCTAAACAGCACCATTTGGATTTTCCACCGTTTGGTTCTTTTTTTTCTCCAGTTCTATCTACAACCGCCCGATGCGTTCTCAGGTTCATGTTCAGCCGCGACAGGAACCTGCTAGCTGCTGGCTGCTGACAAGATCTCCAGCCACGCTTACCGTTTTGTAACTGGGCTTTAATGAATAATTCACCGTTAATCCAATTACCTAAGATGGATCGTAAAATTATGCAAACTTTAGCTTAATGCGCTCCGCATAACTTGTCCCGCGGTTTGCTACACGAGAAGTACGGAAGCCAGCAACTGTACGGCAAACCGGCAAAGAGATGGTCGGCAATAGCACGGTTAGAGCACGCTGGTCAACGGTACGTCAGTCACGGAAACATCATCCATCTTTCGGACGGGTCTGTTTCTTGCTGTTCTTTCTGCGTCGCTGGACATATTCTCTTGCGAGCATAACCAACCGCAACCAATGGGTCGCACGGTCGCAATCGCCGCTGTAACGGTCCCGTTGGATGTTTTGAATAATTGCTTAGACATTTAAAGACTACTGCGAATTCACGATTAAAAGGGGTACTGGTTAATGAACCGCGAAACGAGATGCTCATTATAATTCTCACTCGAAAGCATCATTAAAATAGCGTATTGAACGATTCCCTTTTTTTTTTTTGCTTCCCCAAAAATGAAAGACGTTAGAGCATTTTGATTTATTCATTATTAAATCGTTTTCATATCGTTTAGAATGGTAATTCAATAGCCGAAGGTCATTTTGACTCATCCTACCTTTATCGGGGGAAACAATATTGATCTCAGCTTGCAAAAAGTACTGTTGGAACTAGCTACCGACAGGCTGTAATACTGCCCGCGATTCGATAACCATCGACAGGAGCCGCTTCGTGTGTTTAGTAAAAAAAAAACACCACATAAACTCAACATCCCCAAAGGGACACTACCCACCAACGAGATCAGCCCTGTCTATTGGAGTTTTAATGAAGGTCTTAATTAGACAGAACATAATCAAAAGCATAGATAACGTAATTACTGTCAACCACGGTGCACACCGCGCATTAAGCTCTGGCAGCGTTCTCATTGTTTCACACCTTTTTTCAAGGACACCCACAACCGGGGAAAGCTCATCGGCGCACAAAGCTCACCAAACTGCCACGGACATCCTCGACATCCAAACTAAAGCAAACGGGAATGGGTGGTTTTTTGTTGTTGTTTGCATAATTAATGAAGCATAGCTTTAAAAAAAAGCACTGC
The DNA here is from genome assembly GCF_943734845.2 of Anopheles funestus. NCBI lineage: Eukaryota > Metazoa > Arthropoda > Insecta > Diptera > Culicidae > Anopheles > Anopheles funestus. The sequence continues at coordinate 85,051,354 of NC_064598.1, read as the reverse complement.
CGGTATTTGTGGCTGACCCCCCGTGTGTGGGTTGTAATAAATTCGTCGTTTTTCATCAGGTACTCAACGTCAGGATGAGTACCGGTTGAGTGGGGAAGTGCAAAATTCCACCAGCAAAACCATTATAATATGTTTCGCTGAATCCAATAATCCATTGACGTTTCTCGATCACTCGATCTCGCAAATTAGCAGAGAAAGCGGTGGGGCGAGTATCGATCGAACACAAAGTAGTGGATGTTGGCGAAAAACAAAACAACGCCACTACCAACCCTTCAGCAGTCGATGTACGAGTAACTTTAGCTCCCAATCTAATTAGCAGTCTGGTGATAAAATTGCTTGTATGTTTGTGTTACATGTGCGTTGGTTGTTTGGAGAGATTTTTATGCTTCAGTTTTTTTTTGTGTGTTGACATTGCGTACAGGGTGGCAAGGATACACAACATTTAGTCTCCAAAGGAAATTCGGGAAAGTTTTTGTCCCTCAATTAGGGAACTTTTTCTTGATTGTTTTTTTTCTGGCTTTCATTCTGCGTGTGATGTTTGCATTGCGTTCTTATGAAACCCAGGGTTATGTTGCTGTTTTGCTGATGCGAAAAGCTTAACCTACATTCCTGTCCAATTGATTGCAATCGGAGTGATACAACTGAACCCCAATTCGGTCGAGAACGAAAGATGGAATGTTTTGCAGAAATGTTTTTATAGCTTCTCGTTGGAAAAAAATGTTTTTGCATCTTTGATCTTTATATTGCTTTATGATATATTTGTCTAAGCTTACAGTTTTTGGTAGTGCGTCATTTGAGTGATGATAAATAGGTCGGAACTATATAAAGCGGTCTGGAGCGGTTCGAATTGGAATCGGGTTCAAGTAGGTTCAGTAGGTTAAATGATTACATAAGGTAGGTTCAAGAAAGTATTAGACACTTCGACTGATAGTTGCAATAAAATCTGATCGAATTCTTCGGACCTACTCGCACCCAAGTTCACGACTCGAACTCGTTGTACCTGGAGATTGGTGTCACTTATGCATTATTGAAGCTACTGAACCATTTAAAACATAACCCAACAAATTCACCGAAATCGAAAGAAGCAATATCTTTTATTTATTATAAAAAAATCAAATAAATTAATTAATTTAATGAATTAAAATTTAATTAAATTTAATTTAAATTAATGTAAAAAAAACATACATTTATTACTATCTAAACACCTTCTGTACATCATGTGTGTCATGAAAACTATTTTTTTTAAATCGATTTAGACTTCGTATTGCGTATTGGCAACATACCAGAGAAGCTTTATCTAACTTTCCAGAAAACCTGTCACCCTGTTGCCGTCCAAACAGGATTTGACTTCTTCTCTTGTGCTTTATGTTCCATCCACGACCGGTTGCACATCGAAGCAGAACATCAGAAGAACAGCTGCATAAAGGTGCAGCACCATTTTATGACACGCCAATGCACTTGCACTTTGCCAGCAAAACCTAGCCAAAAACCGCTAACGTAAACGTATGTGGCTAAAAATACACATATAGTGCGACTACTTTCTTCTCGTAGTACTTGTATGAAGAAATGTATAAACTAAAACAAACAAGGCCATCGCCCGGGCAACATTGCAGTCGGTTGCCTCATCTGCCCACATAATCTGAACGCTGTCGATGATGATGTTGCTAGAGTTGATATTTCTTTTCATCACCGAGAAAGCTTTCCAATCGTCCACTCTGTCCATTTTTATGTTTATCCACTGCCATCGGAGCAGTGTTTTTTTGGTTCGTATGTGCCGGTAAACCGAATGCGAACTTCTCCCGTCCGGCAATGGGCAAAAGCCTACCGAAAGCTTGCCACATTGAGTTGATCTGTCGCATTTAGACACGTTTGTATATGTGTGTGTTTTTCCCTCAATCTCCTCAACTTCAACATCCATTTTGTTCCATTTCCTTCACCGTCGCATCAGAACGCTGAGTGACATTCGGAGTGTTTCTTGAAACCATTTGGCCAATCGCCGTCCACTGTCCTGTGTCCCCAATCCCCGCAAAACTACGTCCGTCCGGATTGTCACACAAACACACTCAAATCCCTGCTGACGAGGAAGTTGACAATTCAATAGAGAAAACATTCAATGGGACGTCCGACGCAAAGCATGGGACGGAAATTTCATTCAATTCCCTCCCCAGTGAAGCGTGAGCTTGAACAGTACATCAATTTTTACATTCCCATCACACTGCTTTGCAGCAAGATAAATGGAATCGAAAGAAACGTACCAATAGCCCCAAAAAAAGCAAGAAAAAAACAAACTTCTCTCTCCCCCGCGGGAAAAGACATTCGTTCTGGGAAAGCCGACCGGATGAAGACAGAAGAAGGAAGGTTGAATTAGAGAAGAAATGAAAAATAGGAACCGTCCGGGAAATGGAAAATCGAACCTACCCTCTACCCCGTATTAAGCGGGGTCGATGAAGGCGCATACACTGCTATGCTGTGTAGTTCACAAAAATGCTAGTGTTGGTGTGCATTCGGCCCGGTTCCAGATGGATGCCGTCCGTTGCGCGGAAAACGATCGAGCTGGCAAATGTTCTACCCATCCGGTCGGTGGGTGGGAAGGCAAATTTTCCGGGTTCGTTGGAGCCACCTCCCAGTCGATGATGCTGACGATGCTGCACAATGCCGGGAAATATTTCTTACATACAGCTTCAAGGCGGCAGCAGCAGAAGAAACAAGACAAACAGAAAGAAACCCCATCGTAGAAGAGGAAGCAGCTGAGGATCAACTCCTTGGTGGGTGGTAAAATAAATAGCGCATGAAGCGTCGACTGGGCAATAGGAAAACAATCTTTTTTGGCAACAGTTTTTTTCCCCGTTTCATAATCATACCAACAGTTATCCACTTCGCAACTGATCCAGCAAATCCTAAATTTCTGCTCCATTCTCGCAACTCCCAAGTGGAGTCCGCTTTTTTTTTTGTTTTGGACCTATTTGATTACAAGTTTTTGCAGATATGTTTCTACGTTTCTTTTTACAATCTTCGGTTCAAACGCTCACTATAACGCTTCGGTTATTGTGCATTGTTTTAGAGGGTTTTTTACGGCTTTTTTTGTAACTGCCGCTTTGCGATTGTTTACCAAACATTGTTGACGTAAGGATGTTTTTTGTGTGTTTACTCGAATAATATTGATAAAAAAGATCAACGGACCGCAGTCACCCATTCAATTTAATAAAAGAGCAAAGGATAACACAACAAACTGATCAACTCCAGAAACATTTATCCGCACGAGCTTTGGAATATCAATCATACATTTTTAAACTGATATTACTAGTAAGAATTATAAGACTTTAATTCATTAAAGCCGAACGATCGAACTGTTGAGATAAAGGTTTACAAAATGTTAATTGAATATTGCATCATCTTTACGTAAGTGTATTACTCGATATCATTTGTTGGGCTTTACTCTCCAACAGGGCGTCTTAAAGTTTTCTGTAAAGTTCTTTGTGGCCCAAATTCTAGGAAAATTGTTTTATGTCGTAGTTGTCCCTTGCGGTCCTCAGCCACATTACATCGCTCAAGAAGGATGGTAACATGTAAGTTAGTAGAAAACCTCCTCCCAACCCATGCCGACCGGTTCTGGAGTTCCCGCAGTTCCTTTCTTTGCTAGCAGAACTTCCAAGATTGAAACATCGTGTACTGCTCCCTTCGAAGTGGACCGTAGTAGTTGCATAACGATGTTTTCTCTCCTGAAACGATGTAAGTGCCACCGTGCCAAACGCAGAATGTATGGCATCAACCGTTGTAAAATCCTCACTGCAAGGAACCCGCTCAAGCGCAAACGTTTCCGATCCCGAAACGCCCAAAGGGGGATTTGTATGTCGGCTGAGAGCAACCAAGGATAAGGAGACGGATGGAGTCGTAGTTTCAGGTTTTTGGTGAGGTAATGACGATGTTACCAAGAATTTGAACCGTAAGGGTAAAAGGTCAATCGAATGAAAGGACCGCTGGTTCTTGAAATCAAATTTGGTTGCGGATATTGTTGCTGGATTTCTCTTCGAATATTTATTCCTGGAGGTAATTCAATCGCATTAGTTTTCAGGGGTTAGTTTCTACATCCTAATGAGATGTAAACGATTTATTGGATTTGTTTATAAGGTCAAACCTTTAAAACTGTCCCAACCGAGCTGATATATTGCGAGAATACTTCTCGTGAGCTAACTAGTTCTCTAGCACTGCCAGTCATCGTTGCTTAATGAATTTCTCAAACGAACCTCGTTCCAACATCCAGCACCTAGAGTGCCTTCCAAAGCCGTCTTCACTAATGGACAAACGTTGTTGTAATAAAGAGCACTATGAAAAACAAAGACTTTTCATTCCCATCTGGCCCTCATCTCAAGTGCTTCCAAAGCCTTTTCATTTTAACAAGCAAACTCACCTTTCAAAAACCACCGAACGAACCAGACGGACCTGCCCAAGAAATGCGGCAACCGTCGTAGCACAAATCAAGTAATGGAGAAGTTATGGCCTGCGACAGTTGCATCCTCCAATTTAGAGCGGGGAAAATTGAAACAATTGTCTGTTCGCTACACTTACGACAAAAAGTTCGCCTTATGAGCACAAGTAACCTAGGTCAAAATTACTTACACAGCGCATCCGTTGACACGGTGCCAACTGCAAACTGGAAAACTTATTACTACCTTTCGTACGCCAAAAAAAAACACCATCGGTCCCTTCCTTGATGCTGGTGCCTACTTTTCCCGTAGCAATACCGCTGTGTGCTACCGATTGTAGGAAAAGTGCGTCCGAAGGGAAGCATCCGAACCAAACGTAATGAAGTTTCACCCGAGAAACGCTACGATCAGCAATGTTTCAACCAAATTTGGAGTGAGGAAAGGAGCAGAAATTCAAATTTGGAATGAGTCCTTGCAAAACCACAGTGAAGAAATATGCAAAATCCTTTCCGGTTTTGCAATTCCGGAAGTTGATGCACTCCTTCATCATGGTTCTGGTCTGGCCACCGAACGACCCCGAGAATGGGCGAATAAATTACGGTACTGCCTTTTTGCCTGGGCATAATACTACCCGATGCACCATTTTCTCTTCCAATGGCAATGGCACTGCTAATAGGATATTGCATTTGCATCAAATGAATAGAAAACCGAACGAGATGAATGAATCTATTTTTCTTCAAATAAGCTGCTTTTTGAATAGCTAACTAGGCGTGCAGTAATCTGATTTATATTTCTTTTTTTTCTGTTGTTATTCTTGCTGATAAGTTTAGGCTCATCATAATACAAAAAATTTGTCCAAAGTATACCCGGTTTTGTCATAATTAAGTTGGTTTTGTGCTTTGTATTTGCATTTAAATTATTTTTATCCAAAAGTTAAACATCAAAACTAATTTTCTCGCAATTATATTCCTCATCTACGGTCGCACCTCAATGATTGAGTCTGTTTTTGTTGTATTATTCATTAGTATGCGCCTGAATAGTTGGTTCACCTGCCCCCAATTGACAACGTTACTTATTTTATTCCAAATGACAATTTGACATCTGTCAAACCACTAGCAGGTTGTAAGCTTTTCTATGTGGTAGGCGCTCATATCGTTGAACTGTTTAATAATATTATGTGCACTTTTTATCCTCACAATAATATCAATTGCACAACGTTCAATGAATTTAAAAGTCGTATTTTTTTAAATTGTTGTAAACTTTTTAAAATTGGGTTTTAAGGTTCAACCAAAAAAATATAAAACCTAGATCGTATCAAAAACCTTTTTTAATAAAGGTTTTTATACAAGTTGACCGTCTTTAAACATTTACTATAAATCGAATTTAAAATATTTTCTTCTGCATTTATCACAATGAATGATAGATCTGCAGTTGAAATGCAACGTAATGTACAAATATATCTAGTCAAATAAATTTGTTTAACTTACACCGGCTCCTTGTTAACCGGTTGTTGTAAACTCATTTACCATTTGTTAATTGGTACAGCTACTTCAAAATTGTTTCATTTAAACTTTTCCTCTACACAAACTGCACAGAAGTATACTCGGCTGAGTTGATATTATTTTAAACCAGTTTTTGCATGAGTACACCTTGCGCACCGGTGCGAACACTACTGAGTGCACACTTAACGAAGAGCGAAACGATGAAAAAAAAAACAAACTTTGACGCAGTAAATTGGAATTAGTTGAAATAAGAAACCACTCCTTTATTTTTTTTCTTTCACCACTTTACGAGCGGAAAGATAAATAGAAGAATATCCCCGGAACGAACAAAAACGGCCAAAACAAAAAAAAGTCGTATATATACCATCTGACCGAAGGTAGTTAATCTTGTCCCACGCCGAATATGGCTGGAAGACGTCACACAAGATAAGAACCCAATCGAGTGTATGTGTGTGTGTGTCGCCAACCGCTGGGCCACGCGCGAATCCAGCAGCAACAGCAGCCGAGGACCAACTTTGCGCAACAACTTACCGTACCGTGCCGAGAGCTGATGCTTGGCCAGACTTGCTGCAGCAAATCTTAATTCAATATTGAACTATGCTGGCGCCAGTGGTTTGTGAACATGTTCTCCCGCATTCTTATCGGTGGAGTTTTGTTTCGCGCACACGTTTCGCGGGGACCATCCCGGGGGTAAAAGAAACCGAAACTAGCAAACAACTTCAGCGAGACTACTTTCGCTCATTTTCGTCCGACAACGGCACGCGATTGCGTCAGTGTGTGCGGTGTTAGTTTGGTACACTTTAGCACGAACGTATGCATCTTCTGCGCTGTGTGCCGTGTTGCTATAGCATCCGGACACGGAGTATATGGCACATTGGGTTGGTAAAACAATTCTCTTCCCGCACTTTATATAAGCGGTGGTCGGTTTTTGGATACTTGCTGTAAGAGAGAATAAAAACACAGCAACACACACACAGACAGACACGTAATACACAGCGCAACAAGCAGCAACAGTTCAAGGATTTCCAATCATCGCTTGAGTTTCACCATCACACAAATCGGATCCGATACGACTCATTGACGGATCTGTGCGGAAAGGGAAAATTATATTTCCCACTCACAAAGGGAAGTAACACACATACAGTAACACACAAACACAAACGATTTTCCTTCCACGTCCGTCAGTGCTGTTTGTCTACCGTTGATTGATGAGCCATGGTATGGCTTAAGGTCACTACTCTGTGGTACATGCTGTCATCAAACAAATTCGCTGTCACGGACCATATTGGCAGAAACGCGACCATTGTTTTGCTTCCTTTCTTTCCAAACATCCCCAAAAACAAGCACGTGCCTGGTAAACGAAACTTGAACGGTTGTTTAGCTGGAATTTCATAAGTTCCACGATCGTAGCTGCTCTACTTGTTGAAAGCTATCGACGAAATTTCCCCCCGTCACACACACATACTAGGATACACTGTTGGCCCGTTTCCCTGAAATACTAACGGGCCATTAAAATAAAAGTTAGATTATCACCAACCTGTAGCCGGGTATCGTTTTTCCCAAAAAGTGTCAAAATGTTATGGCTTCACAACTCTCAGGCACGCTCAGGAAGCTTTTGTGCGGTGGTAGAGGGTGACTTAGTAAAGATTCCTTTTTGGGTAGCTTACGGTTGGGCCAGATTTATTTGTTCCCTACTACCCTGCACCCCTTTCCTCCCCATCCCTCCATCAGCCTTCCCGGCGAAGATTTGATTCTTTTATTGGTAAAATTTTCATTAAAAATTCATTGCCTACATTCGGGCGTCTTCCGAAACGGGAAGAGCGAAGCGTTTGCTCAAACAAAAGCTTGCGGTGCCGTTCGCGTGCCAAAAACCGCCGGTCGGAATGTCTCCGCGCCCCCTAGAAGGACGCACGGATGGATGGGGTTGAGCGTTCGCAAGTCACGCTCATAAAAATATAATCCTTTGTGTACTCACGATGCCAAGGACACCACGGTGACTATGCCAGCGCAATGAGGCTGGCACTCTGTGCCTTGTGCGAGCTCTGTCGCCGATCGTCCGTCCATACGCAGCGAGGACACACACACACTGTCGGTCCCAGAACCGAAGACATCGAAGACACAAAATCACATAAAATAAATATGGGACGATGGGTTTTATTATATTCTGCTCCAGCCAGCGCCCGGAACGCAATGGTGGTCGATTGGTACAGAACAAAACCGAGCGCCGAATGAAGAATGTGCACTGACCGGGAAAGCGAATTTGTGAGCGAGAACGTTACGAACGGGATGAAACGGTGCTCGCGGCCATACGCAGGATCGTTCCACGATGGGTGAAGTGAAATATTCCAATTTTTATGGCCTTCAATTTTTCATATTTTTAATATATAGATATATTTCTTCGTCTAGCAAATCAGGCCCGAGCCAAATGTGTGACGGTTTCTTTGAAATATATGACACATCGGGGAGATTAAATGACGCCATGGGTAAAGCCAACGAGCAACGCAAACGCCCCGGAAGCGGAGCGAAAGTTTTTTTTCCCCCCCGTTGCTTCCGGCATGCGAGCGTTCCGGGAAGCTTCGGCTGGAAGGAATAGCGACGCCACTGTTTGTTGGGGAAATACCGTTCAAATGGATGTGTCACTGTGTTTTCCCTTTTACCCTCCTCCGTAGGGGATGATGATTTCAGTTTGCTTTCAGACGGTCACAAACATGTGGTGTGGGGATGGTCGTACAATCGAACAGATGGGGTGGGGAGAAAAGTATGAACCATGTTTTTCGAATCGAAAGCTTCATCAACCACACCGTACTATCGAAGAAGAAACATAAAAAAAGGCGGTCATCCAACATTTTGCAAAACTCTCCAACCACTGGCAGATTTTTCGATGTATGGAAAAGTACAAAATGAGGGCGACTCGTTGACGAGTTTCCTCTACAGCAGTCTACCATCGCCATTCTTCCTGGTAAAGTTTCCAAACCGCCTCAGGGTGTATCATAACGGGAAGTCGCTTTGTCACATTCGTAAGCAATTTCTTGCGTGGTGTGGAGGCGATGTGCGTTCATTTTTTTTCCGCTCTCTCCCACTCACATGAGACAACGCTGTCACGTTGATTTTTCCCGTTGTTATGCATATAAACCAACGATTTGAACTTATTCTTTGATAATGGTTGATTTAGGTAGATTTTTATTTTCTGGCGGGTAAGCATGGAAAATATTGATAGTTTATTAGCTGATATTTTAATGGAAGGTTATGAGTTATTAAAATCAATTTCCCCTTTACATTTCGCACTTTACAAATAATTCTTCCTCGTAATGTAACGCATGGAAAATTGTAAATCAACATTTGGATTATTGTTATATTTCTCAGCAAATTTGGAAAATAGTTATGATATGGTTTTATTTGGGTTCATTCAGTAATTTTCAATCGTTTCAAACACTCGCCGGATGATTAAACATAATTTGTAACACACATTGTATACTTTCAGGCGCACAAATCAAATCATGCAGTTGAGAATTGAAAATGAAATTGATTCATCTAAAAAAGGAAATACAGATTATCCTTTAAATTGGTTTATTTATTTTAATTTTCTATCATATTTCTTTTACACAATTATTGATCAAATATATATTCATTGCCTAAAGCCATCACTAAACGTTCAAAACAGCGTAGAAAACGAATGTCTGACGGACAAAGTTTCATAAGAACTGCTGGTTCCGAATATTCCAGGCTGAAGAAAAGCCAACGCACCATCACGCAACGTTGACAGATGATCCCCATTTTAATTAAAATTGATGAAATATATTCATCCCATCTTCTTCGGCTTGCGCTACGACAGTAATCCCGGCCAAAGACACTACCAAAAGCCTCGTAGACCACACTGAACGAGAAGAGAAAAAGAAAAACCAAGGACGAAATAAAAAGAAATAAAAAACACAGCAACATAAATTAATTTATTTCCCTACCACCAAAACAAAAAAAATCCGGAAGGCTTAATCGCTCTCGAAGCAACCGGGTGCATGAAGAGCTTTTCCGCCTGAGCTGATTACAGAGAAATTCGCGAATAGATGCCCTTGCCTTGTCCCAAACTCGCCACCCAACGCTTCAAACTGTCGATGATGCTTTCGCCGCCTTTGAATATGAAGCAAGATGAGATGAGTGGAAAATTTTCATTTCCCCCATTTGCCTGATGTGAAAGAAAAACAACAGCGAGGCCTCGCAGCAAGAGGGCAGAGAGAGAGTGGAAACAAAAAATCCAATGTTGCATTTTACATGCCACCCGACCACTCTTGCATTACCCTCGGCCCATTCTTTTCCCACCGATTCCACCAATCTGCCCGTTTGCTGTGCTGAGTAATCCTGTGAAACAGTGCGAAAGCGCTTGTTCGCTTCCAGATAAGTCGACACAATGGACGCCACCGTGGCGAGCATTGTTGGCAAAGTAATTTATTCTCGCAGATCGCATCCGTGCGCCGCCTCAACGCTTCCAGCGTAATGCAATTGCTCATCAGCAGGGCAGGGCGCGACGGAGCAAGCGGGCATGTTGTTTCAGACGAGCCGAACAGTGTGGAATTGGATTGCAACATCGATGCATTTGCATGGTGCAATCACCGCTGCCGGAACGATTGAGTGGGTTCACCTCATTGAATATCAATTATCGGTTTTATGGAAATTGTTTGTACAAAAGTTGGGCGCTTGTCGAAAAGTCAGCAATCGGAACTCGTTTGAGTTATTGGAAGTTGTTTTTTAATTTGCAATGCATCACATGAGTTTTAAGCTGTTTGTTTAATAATGTTTGTAATTATCACAATTGAAAGGTTTTACAGCTTCCGTAAGTTGTTTAATTATCTTTATTTGAGAATAATTTATTATGCACATTTTTAAAAGTAAATCACACATAAAAATAAAACAAAGTTAATATTTTTTTAACTAAAAAAACATCGTAATCTAAGCCTTATGCGGTTTCAATGATTTGTTTACCAGCTATTTGGTTCCAAGGCACCAACTCTTAGCTCGTTTAAAGACTACTTTCCTTTATGCTCTATCATCATACGTTTCGCACTTGACGTAAGATTTATTTTACCATCCTCGTTGCCTTTTGTCGGACCAACAAGCGAACCAACAGCTCTCAAAAAGATGAACACACAGTTCCTCTTTTGCACATTCAACGGCCGGGCTAATCTTAGGGTCACACTTTAGATCACATGATGAGCGTCAATGTGATGCCAAAGGCTCGCTGAACATGCCACACAACCCAGCACCGTGCCGTAGCATAATGGATCTTCCATTCGCATGTTTCTACGATTGACACCACTCGCCAAAAGCACGAACGATACGACACCGACGCTTGACGTGATTTTGGGCGTGTACGAAACCGACCCGGGACAAAGCGCCATGCTCGTCAGGCTCGTCATGTCGGAAGCGGGCGGCCAACGTTGACCTGCTTCCTCGCGCACGCTATATTTACCTTGCAAGGGTAGGCACACAATGCTACCCAAGATGATGATACTTCATCGTTGAATGGATCGTTGCTGCTCTTTCGAAGTGCTATATTATGCTTGCGTGGTGATGTTGCAAGATGACGCCTGTCCATGATGTGTAATATAGATTACATGGGATGCGCAACATCATATGCCACAAACCACACACACGCACACACATACACACACAAAGGTAGCGACAGAGCAGCGGTTTGAAGATACTTTCAGAAGAATACAGCTCAAGCGGTACGGACAGCTTACAACTTCTAGCAAGATTGTACGCGTTCCGTCAATAGAAACACCCGCCCTGAGGGGGCCAAAAGTGGCGCCATGAATAGGTGAGTGTAATCATGGTTGGTATTGAAATATGATTCAATTTCTATTCAGTTCGTCCACAAAAGGGAACAAGATTAAAACACGCAAGTCTATGGTTTCACTCGTTTTTACTCGTCTTTAGGGTAACCACGATGAAGCTCGATTTTTTTAAACTGTTTATTGTTATTTAAAATTAATTTTGTACACAATCGGAGCATTGTGAAAAAAAATCCTTCCATAGAAAAAAAGAAATTCAATCAAAAATTCGATTCCATCGCACCGATAGCAGGCCTGCCATAAAATAGCGGATCAATTAATTTATTACACTTTTATCTCTATTACTTCACTGCCCTATTGATCGCTTAATCAATATCAATTAAAAACCACATTTCCAGCAAAATCCAAGCGTGACCGAATAGGAAGATAATGAACCGCCGGCACACTCATAATTAATTTCGCTCGGCAAAGGGAAGCAAAACTTTTATGGAAAATTGGCGCACTTTCGCTTCCCTTTGGCATGGTTGACGCCAAAAAAAACACACACACACACACAAACAGAGAGCACAAAACCGATCGATACGAACTCCCTGACAAATGAACACCTTCATAAACGGCAACCAATCAAAGTCCCATGGCCGTGCTTGCGCTCGGTTGATGATCGAAGCAAACAAATTGACAGTGTTCCGTTCGCAGCCCTAATGCCCCGATGATCAACGGCCCAAATCCTGTCCCATCCGGCCAGTTTCATCACCTAATCCGTTTCACTCCAATGCACAGAATTGCGCAAAAAAAAGGTAACGATAAGTTTTCGCTTCATCTTCTTTGTTTGCCGTCCCGTTCCCTTTGTAGGACCGGCGCACTGGCAATCCCATAATTTTCACCCAATTTCACACCACCGTCTAATGACAATATTCAAATTTTGCTTTGATGTAACGCCTAGCAAAAGGGATGCCGGGCTGGAAATGAAATCTTTCGGGACGAACCGGGGTGGGGTTCAGGATACGAAGCCCATCCAACCAGCCGAAGACGATCAGCGGTTAGTAAACAAAGAAAAAATGAAAAGCCACAGAACAAAAAATGGCACTAGCGATAGAACGCGAGTGCCCAGCCTTATCGCAGGCAAAAGGCAAAAAGTGAATTTTCGTTTTACACGCACTTCTTTAAATGTACTTCCACTACGGTAGAAACGGCTGGCGAAAACTTCCTGCAACAACTTCACGATGGAGACGCCTGGTGCCGCGTAAACGAACGGTGAAAGCTTCTTCGTGCACACACTTCAAGATGGAGACGCCTGGTGCCTTGTACCGGTTAGTTTAGAAATCCTTCCGCAAAAGCGAACCTTAAAGTGAACCGATTCCGAGTCGTGCGATAGTGTTTGTATGTGCACGGGGGGTTTTGTTTCATTTTTGCCCCAAAAACTGAACATTGAAAGGAAATCCCCGCCGGCTGGGTTACGGAGAAGCAAAACACCAACCGAGAGTGGAAAATGAATATCGGCATCTCCCATGCGAAACGGTCGTTTAAAATAATAAGTATGGAATGAAATAAAATTTACATTTCGTTAAGGCTTCCTTTACGGAATGCGGGCGTTTGGAAAACCCGTGGCCCCAGGTTTTTGGCTTCTATCATCTGCCGGAACTGTCATCGTTCGTCGCGGGTTTTCGGTAGCACTTTGCCTCGCGCCATCACTTTATGTTCGAGCGTTTTGTTCTGGTGTAGCATTGGTACATTAGCATATCGGACCAGCATACGGCTGTTTGTGGATTAAAAAATCTGCCTTTAAATGCAAACGGGTACATGTGTCGAAGGCACAACATTACACGGAATAGAATCTGGTGTGAATCGGTACAAGGAGCGAATGGGAAATTGTTGCATGTGACATAAATTTTAACTTTAAAAAGACTAACTAACTGTGGTGTGAAGATATAACTTTATCAGTGTGAAATATTTATACAGAAAAAAGTTGCGCAAAGTAATAACTATCTCCACAATGAGCCAACAACTTCAATGTTTATTGTCCACTGCCATACGACCAACACCGAATAGCCAAAGTCCCCGAAAATGTAGGATATCCACACGATTTTACACGCTTCCAATTCTGTCATTCATAGTACCGCTACCACCACTTCGCTCGGTTGGCCACTTTCCACTTGGTCCCGTGATAAATGGCCCGTACATGGCTGTCACGCTCACTTGTATTACTGGCGCGCTTGCCGAAGAACGCGCATCCATCGTATCTTGGGAATGGGCGTTCAAAAAAAGAGCAAAACAAAACGAAAAAGGAAAACCGTTCTATAGCGAAACGGAAAAGTGCCTTCGCGAAGGTTACCGGTGGTGATGATGGTAGTGAAATATCCATACCCGTATCCCGAGAAAGTGGTCAAAAACGCATTTACGCTCTTGCTCACGATTTCCTCACTGGTGGCTAGTCAAAGGACGAGACAGAAGCAGGACATGACCCATGGACGGCCCCACTGGAAGTAACCACTGTTTTTTTTTTGTTGTCGACGAAGTGGCAAAATAAATATTCATGAGCTGTACAAATTGCTGCTCCCGAACGGAACGAATAGGGAAGAAGGGGGGAAGGGAACAGGGTTGGAGGGGGAAGGGGTGATTCGCTTGGTTCATAAAATGTGTGCCAGTCCTTCAATGGTGACCGATCGAATGCTACAACACGCAAACAAATCTACACCGATACACCATATTCCGTACGTACCTGGTGTAGGTAGCCCTTCGGTCGAGAATCCTTCGGTTCCGTGCTTAGTTAATCCTTAGCAATAGCGTATGTTCACACTTTTCCCAAGCTCTTTCCCTTGTCTCGGGAACAGGCGGGAGATGGGAGGGAAAAAAAGCTTCAATAATTATATTCTTGTCACATCTAACACACGCGCACACAGTATCGCCCAGAAGCAACGGTGCGAACCATTAAAGCAGCACTACTTATAACGAGCACTTCCCGGCTATTGCACGTAGAGACAACACTTATTCTAGTTCGTATCTTAGCAACCACACTGCACAAAATGGGAGAGAAATAGACACTAGCACAAAAAACATTCACGACACAGATACAGCAGGCGGTTTTATTGTAGTTGGTAGTAAATGGATAGACACAAGTACGTCTGCACGCTTCCAATACACTGACACACACGGAATGCACTTTCTACGCGGAATATTCTTACTACACTGGCGGCGTGGTCACATCTGCAAACATGATTTAATGAGCTTTAATTTATCTTACGAAACATTATAAAAATATTCTGAAATTATTTAAAGTGTGACGCGCTTATTCGAAAAAAAGAACTCTTTCTCTAGTTGAAAAAAAACCAAGTTGAAGAATACAGCATAAATCGGTCCACTTGCTTCTCTATTATCTTCTTTACACGATCCACCAAACAAGAAACAACCACTGTGTCTTTCTCGCAAGAAGAAATCCACCCTTTTCGATGGGGGAATTTACAACACCATGCTTCTTCATATTTCTTTCATCATCTTACGCTGCATTGTCACAGTTTCCACACGGTATTGTGTGGAATTCATAACTGGAAACCAGCACTACCTGTAATCCGTCCCTTGATTTGCTTTGAAGCGTGTTTCGAGGGGAGGACGGTTTTTTGTTGTATCACTGTGGCAATAAAAAATACAAACAATAAAAAACACCCACCCACCATGTTGCGATTATTCGCATCCATTCGCGAGAAGAAAAATCCCCATGGCGCGGTGGGTAGCCGTTCCGTCACTTGAAACGGAAAGTCTCTCGATACAATGCCGCCCGGAAGATGGAACAACAAGCAGTCACAAGTGGATCATTCTTCATGCTTTCCCACACTTCCGTTTCTTTTGTTTCGTGTGCTTTCTTCTGTTCTGCCACTAGCTGGGTTATGTTGGAACGGTTTCCGGTGCTGTTTTGTGTTCTTTTCGGCCGGGTTACATTAGCCGGCTAGTTATGAGGTTTCCTTTTTTTGTGTGTAGTTTTTGTTCCATTCTGTTCCGACGCTTTTGCTTTATCGGTGTCTAATTTGCCATCACTAACATTTGCAACAAAGTAAGGTAAATCATGCCTTTAAGTGGTAGCTTTGTCAGTAATAATTTTTCCCAATGACAGCAAAGCGACTAATCATATTTTCAACTATTCAACTAATTAACCATAAAGCTTAAGAAAGCTTCCTCCTAATTAGCACACGATTTCACATCCACTTGTGGGACACAATTTTGTCCTAGTGATCCATCAATCCCGTGCACAGTTTTCGCACCCAATTCGCGTACACGTACATTCACGCACTCGCACACTCACTCGCGAAACTGGTCTCAGCTGCTGCTGTATACAGCTGGCGTCTTTGTAACGAATGCAAGCTTGCGAGCAGTCCTCCAGCATGTCCTCGTTTCCGATCAACACGGTGTCCGTTCGGCTGGCAACGAAGTGAAATCTCGACGAGACTACACAACCGCACACGCACAGGCCAACTTGTAACCTGCTTACCGAAACGAAACGGACAACCACCAGCGCAAAAGCTGTGATGCGCTATCACCATGGTAACCGACAGCATGGAAACCCGAGTTGCAAAAAAAAATGAAAGCAACAACAACTCCACACACGATCTCGCCAGCTTGCTCGGTGTCGCTCAATGCTCGATGAGTTGGGACGAGATTTGAAGGTCCACAGAAACCCAACGCCAATGCGTTCACTGTTGTGCGTTACGCGCTCTTAATGTATGGGTGTGTTTGAACGTTTTCTGTACACGTGTGTGTTTGTGTGCGTGTGTGTGTGGAGATCACTCCGCATCGGGTTTCCGGTTTGCCGAACTCACCAACTTACTCTCCATATCCTGCCGGATGTTCGGGTGTTCTCTCTCTCTCGCGAGCGGTTTGCTCCCGACGCCGTCCAACGCGAACACTGCTGCGTGTTAGCGTGTGCGTTACGAAATGTCTGTCATCCGAACAACATCCGGTATCGTTGTCTTTTGCTCCATACACACAAAAAAAACCCCTTATCACTAACGCTACTGCCTCAATGTCAATAGAGCAACAAACAGAAAGAAAATGCAATCGAAGAGAGCCGCGAGAGCGAATGGATAACATATGATATGGGCAGGCATGATCAGTCTGGAGCGATTTTGACATTGCGTTCGTGAGCTGATATCAACGCGTTCACAGCCATGTCGGTGTGTCACGGGGAGTCGGAAAACAAATCCACCACGAAAACGTTCACGCATACTCATAAACTATGCATTGGTACGCTATTTGGACAAGCGGTCATTATGCTGAATAAATAGTCACTTTTCGAGGCGTGTTTGTTAAGCAGCGTTGAGTCGATAATCCGTAACCGGGATCACTGTTTAGTGGAGTTTTGGAACTCCCCCTCTCGGTGTACTAAATGTGCCATTTTACATCCATCCGTCTATGACATAATAGTGTTCCCCATCCTAGAGCACACCTTAAGCTGCAACACGTAGTTCCACTTGAGCGTTGAACTACGATGCAATCGGTAGTTTGTGCGACCCTTTTTTTTCCCCCACCGACACACACACACACATACAAACACCTACAAAGCAAGGACGCAAGGAACACACCCCAACTGCCGACCTTCATTTTATGGCCGTACTAGGTAGGGACGAAGGGATTTATTTATTCCCTCACATTATCCAGCTTTTCCGACCCACTCCTCTCCCCCTCCCAACCCGAGCGACATAACTCGGTACGACGCGAAATTGATTGGCAAACGGTTTCCTAGCTTCCTAGCACAGGAAGTCCTCGAAACGTAGTCCCCGAGAGTGCTGATGTTGATGGTGAACGATAGTAGCAAGGGTATCGCCTAATGCGCGACGAAACGATCACTGCTTGTGTTCCCCTGTGTGCGCTCTTTCACGCTCTCGGCCTACTGATTGTTTCTCTCATTCGGCATTATCCATTACACTAGCGTAGTAACGTCTATTTCGCGCATACATTCACGGAAAGGTCTGTCCAACATACGGTGAAACGGTTTTTGGGCAAAAGTCGCCTCCAAAAACAAAACCCCACCCACAAACAAAATTCCCATAGCAGGAGGTGCCCTTTAAGGGTGGTTCTCCCTCACTTTGGTTGTTTTTTTCTGTCTTATCAGGGACAACTCCAGGGAAACTTGGTTGGGAAGCTATATTATCAGCCGTCACTTGCCTGATTCTGACGGTCGTACGAAGACGGAGCGACACACAGACACAGAGCGAAACAGAGAGAGAGAGAGAGAGAAAGCGAGAGAGCCCACGCACAGCAGCGACCACAATGCGAAGGGAACGAAAAGGAAAACTTTTAAGTTAATTAACAGCGAAAAAAAAATGAATTGATTTATTCGCAGCAAGGCACAGTCACGCAAACGGGAGCATCACCACGGGACAAGCATTTGGACCACCGCCGTATTTGTCCAACTAAGTGGACGCTTGTCGACGGTGTTCTTGTACCACCAGCATAGTATCGGTGCTTCCGGTTATTCTCAGTGTATCGGTATGAAGGTTTAGCGTAGGACCAAAATCTAATGCCGCTTTTTTTTGTCGAAGAAGTGTTCCGTTTCGGCACAAACGTTTCCGGACGTGCGTGTATCCTACAGTGTCCCCTGCTGGTGTGTACTCACTGCACTGCACAATAAGACGACGCCACCCATAAGGGGGTGGCACAAACACTAGGGATTTTGTAGAATAAAGGACAAAGCCACCGTAACCGTACCGTAGTCTATTTCGGGATGAGATGATGATGACGATGAGAAAAGTTGGGGGTGGTGGGGGGATAGTTTGCTTGTGGTACAGAAGATAACAGAGTGACAGAGATTGACCGATAGGCGATGTTGGCCTGCGAAACGCGTACCGCACATACGACCGGTGGGAAAACTGACTGAAGACTAACTGCTGTTTCTCGAGTGCAAATCCACAACCAGCCATCAGCCCGTTCGTCCTTGCCAGGATTCTGGATCTCTCGGCTGCTCTCGTGCGCTCACGCGATCGCTAAAACTCCCTCACAAAGGTAACGTTCTCTCGCTTGCTCTCTTGCACCCGGTCGGTGTGGGAGGATTGCGTGTCCTTTTTTGAAAGCATGCTGCTTCTCCAAAAGCACTACACTTTTTCGGTTCGTCCTTTCTCTTGGTCGCTCGTACCACCGCGAGCACACCTTTTGCATTCATTGACATTGGGATGTTTGGTTTGCTGGTGTGTGTGTGTGTGTGTGGTGTGGCATGATGGTATAAGTAACCGGTACGTAAACCATCTGGAGTATCTTTAACGGTAAAAGGCTTCTCTGGGACTTTTTTGTCTGGGAGAGTACAACAGTTTCTTGCGCACAACATTACTGCTCCACTAGGAAAGTTGTTGTCTAGTCTAGTGTCTCCGTGGAAGCAGAGCTCCGAGCCGGCAAGCAAATGCCTTTAAAATGTTGTAAAAGAAAATGCAAGCTGCAAGCAGTATTGGAGTTTTAGCACAGTACTAATAGAAGTTTTAGAACCACTACGGATAAATAATCCGCAGGCAAATCGGAAGTCTTCGTAAGAACTCCAAAGGTCATAATTGTAAAAGCACAAGAACATCAAAATTAATATACTAACTAAAGTTTCATTAGTGTTTTTTTTTTTTCATTATTAAAATAATAGCTAAGCAAAAAAGTATAATGTTTTGAGAATTTAATATTTCAGTTTCAAATAATTCGTAGCCGTTAATCTTAATGTAGTTTGGTATAATGTTTTAGAAAAAAACGTTTCTCCTTAAAACGTTTCAAAATACTTCATGTATTAGTTCTCGATGGAGTATGACCTAAAACAATGTTCAAATTAAACAACCAGTCGATTGAATAGTCTACAATTTTGCACAACACACTGATCAAACAATCTTCCAAACCCTTCCAAAAAGAAGAATGTCTAGTCGTTGTTTGTCTGTATCAAAACCGAAACCAGTATGTTTACGGTGATAAACACAGATGTTCTTGGGATGGTGTGCTGCATGCGTGATAATATGGTTACTATTACAAAAACCTTAACATAACGTGATGGTATTGTGCTTATATTCTAAGAACTCAATGTGTATTTAGATGATAGGAAAAAATCTGAATAAACAATGAACCTGCGAAAAACATTCAAACGAAATTGCGTAATGACTATTATTCAATATATTTAGCGATACTTTTATTATCGTACGAATGGAGGCAAAAATAAGTCAGTATTCTAATACTGAAACAGTTTTCCAATATTGATTATCACGAAACGATCCAATCCAAGTTGAAAGGTAAGGTTAAATATTTCATATGGCTCATAAAGTTTTGCGATAGAAGTTCTAGAATGGCACTAGATTAATTTCAAACTAACTCAAAATGATTCAAACTTAATACACGAAACTGTTTGCTGAATATAGTGATAACGGAAGAATCATCCTATATGTGCCGCAAGACACTTAACAGTAGATTTTGAATAACTTACGGTATGCGGGGAGAGGGGGGGGGCGGGTTGCGTGTGGGGGGAGGAGGTAGAGGGGGGAAAAGTACGATAAGTACGTCCAGTCGATATTTAAGCGCAGATCGAACGATTAGTTAAATCGTTCGTTATGGATTCATGATTTCTTGATGACCGGGCAATGTTAAGAATCATCAAACACCCTTACCTAAGCCGCCGTTTTCATAAGCCACCAGAAGATATCTAACGAATAGCTATGTGATAAAGAGCACTTTCTCTTGAAGTTGATGACCCAAGAGAACGATAGGACGATAAAGATGGGATCGCAACCCTGGAAAGGTACTGGCAAAAGTGCGAAGGCTTACAGAATTTTCAATCAACAAAAACAACCTGTACTTATGACTTACATGCAAAATATACAGATATCTATTCTATGATTTAATCAACCGTGAGCATTTTTTTTTTGGTATTCGAAAACCACATTTATTAAATGACTGAAACAACATCGTTCAACCGACGGTACGTAACGTTCTTTAGGTACATCCTATAGCTTGAATATATGTATATTCGTAATTCTGTTACGTAGTCTTGTAACCGGGTCGATTAACTAGACAATATTCATTTGCGAAGCTATTTAGTATTAGTTTTAATCTTACAGCTAATCTCAGCCCGGCCTCCATGAGGGTTCGTCTCTAGCTCACCACTCAGTTGTTCGTTGGTTTTGTCCTCAACATTCGTATCGTCTTCCTGAGAGGTGGTTGCTTCCTCGGAGGGACGTGGGTAGGCCTGGCAAACGCACAACACGGCGAACAGGGCAAGCAGGAAAACGAAGGTGAACTTCATGTTGGAGTGTTGAGATACCGACTGTTACTTTTCAGTTGATGGTCTATCTCCAGACTTATTCCTTCTTTTATAGCACGATTTTGACCTTCGAAAATTCGCCAAATCTTTCGCATCATTTCTATTAGCACAGCCGCTTTGTACATTAAATCAAATATTTTGTTAGCATGTAGCATTTATTCTACGTGGATAAATATTTACCTACTGTGAAGCAAATCTTTTCAAAATATGCGTGTAAGGACAATGTCTGCCATGTTGCGATGGGATGATCATGTCATTTGAATGACACAAGGCGAACCAGTCAGAAAAGTACATTTAGGTAACTCACATGGACAGAAAAGGAGCCGTGGACCCAAAATGATATGGAGTGACGGCATAGAAGCGTTTGCCAAACAGTTATTACGTCTGAAAAGTAAAGTTTATCAGTTAATTTGTAAAAATTATTGTGTTTGTGTTTGTTATATATTGATTTCCTAGCATTTATCAGTATTCAAAAAAATTCGTTTAGAGAAAGGTAAGAGGCGTCAAACAGAAGTCTAGTTTTCGCCTCTCGACAGTAGAAGTAAAAATAAAGTACAGCATAACACAAGTATGAAGATCAAATGAATAATAATTTCAGCGTTACACCGGGAGGAAGTCTTCCTGAGGATATCCGTAGAAGAGATACGATTGTGTAAGTTTAAATTTTTTTTAGATAACAGTTCAGGGAGGAGTAACACCAATAATTTCGACGTTGAAACGAAGAGGCAGCTAATAGGGTAGTTAAACGTCAAGAGAAAACACAGGACCAGCTTTTAAACAGATATGTTTTCTTTATGTTTGACTGAGAACGTTGGACTGAACTATCGATAGAACGATAAAAGTGGGAATTGATCTTGAACCGGACGTATCGTTCGTTGTAAATTCCTATAGTCCATTGTACATTATTTAACCAGTTCCTGACAACCGTGCGAAGGCTTATAGTATTTTCAATCGACAAAAATCAAATTGCCCTTAAGACTTGCACGCAAAGTATCACAAGGCCCCATGAATCTACGTTCGCAGATTTACTCAACGATTTTATAAACTAGCGGGAAAGGAAGACAGTCAGAATTTGAACCAAGATCCAGTGAGTGGATGAATCGAGAGATATCTATTCTATGATTCAATCAACTACGAGTATTACTTTTTTTTGGTCTTCGAAAATCGCAATTACTACATGGCTGAAACAAGATGGTTCCATCGACGGTACGTAACCTTCTTTAGATACAGACTGAAGATTGAATATATTCCGTAATTCTGTTACGTAGTCTTGTAACCGGGTCGATTAACTAGACAATAAGTGTCAAAAAACAATGTTCTTTCTATATCATTCACTAAGATTTAATTACAAAAACACAGCATGGATTACAGGGCCCTTGCGGCCTCCATGAGGGTTCGCTTCAAGTTCAGCCATCGGTGATTCAATGGATTTGTCCTCAAACGTATTATCGTCTTCCTGAGGGCTGGTTGGTTACTCGGAGGGACGTGGGTAAGCCTGGCAAACGCACAACACGGCGAACAGGGCAAGCAGGAAAACGAAGGTGAACTTCATGTTGGAGTGTTGAGATACCGACTGTTACTTTTCAGTTGATGGTCTATCTCCAGACGTATTCATTCTTTCATGGCACGATTTTGACCTTCACAAATTCGCAAAATCTTTCGCATCGTTTGTATTGGCACAGCCGCTTTGTACATTAAACCAAATATTTTGTTAGTATGTAGCATTTCTTCTACGTGGATAAATATTTACCTGTTGTGAAGCAAATCTTTCCGTATTATGTGCTTAAATGTGATTTTTTTGTCTGTTGGCATATCTGCGATACACACTTGGTTTTATTCATTAACTAATGCAGGATAAACGAGTATTCTGGCAATTGCCAGTAAAGTACATTTGTAACTTTAAATTTTTGAAATGTTGTTTGCTGATGTCACTCCAATGACACTAGACGAAGCAGTCAGAAAAGTGCATTTAGGTAACCCACATGGACAGAGGAGGAGCGGTAGACCTAAACTGATATCGAGTGACAGCAAAGATGCGTTCGCGAAGCAGTTAGTGCGCCTGATAAGTAAGTCAATGCGATGAAAATGAAGTACCTGCTTACCGGAGGCTCTGATCGTGATACAGCCAGACTCGGAAGCAGAGTATCAGTTGACGGTGACGATCTCAAGGTAGTATAGGATTACTGTTGGTACCTTGGAACGATCATAACTTCGGGCAACAACATGTGCAGCGAAATCCGAAGCCGCATTGTTCAGGGAAATCGTGCCTACTACGGGCTCCACAAACAATACGGGCTTCCACAAGAATGAACCACGAGCTAGCTGAGCTGTTTGGCGGTGCAGATATCCTGACGGTGGTCAAAGCCGGAAGGATACGATGGCTTAGGCACGCGATGAGGATGCCGAACTCATGACCCACCAGGAAGGTGCTCGGCAGCGACCCGTTCGGCACAAGACGTAGTGTAGGAGTGTAGCTAAAGTCTATTTGTTAATTATATTGAGGAATGAAGAAGAGATACGTTTGTGTAAATTTAAAATTTTGTCTTTCTCAAGATTGCTAAAATACGGATGACATAACAGCTCAGGGAGGAGTAACTCCAATAATTTCGACGTTGAAACGAAGAGGCAACTAACAGGGTAGCTAAATGTCAAGAGAAAACACAGGACCAGCTTTTAAACAGATATGTTTTCTTGTTATTATCGACGATCAATATGGGCTGAAGAGGGTTCTGAAACCGAAGTTACGAGAAAGGTTGTAAATGTTAACAGAATTCAAAATATTGTATTATTAATTTTTGTAATCACTAATTTATTACGCAATTAATACCGGAGTTATGCTTCCAGCAATACGTTTTGTTTGAATAGGTTGGAGGTAAAACATTCTAAATTTTCGCGTTGAATCATTCCAAAGTATATTTTCATACTTTAATCCATCGTAATTCAATCAATTTGTATATGATTATCAATTATGATTCAATTAACTGCAAACATTATGTTCTATTATACACCATACAATTTAACGATTTTATTTTTTTATTTGTAAACCAAATCCGACTCGTATCATTCCTGCATTCTCATAATCTTTTGAGGAGCTGTCCCAATAGGATACCAAAGTGAAAGGCGAGCCTTGGATTTGCTTCTAGCTCACCACTCAGTTGTTCGTTGGATTTGTCCTCAAACGTATCATCGTCTTCCTGAGGGCTGGTTGGTTACTCGGCGGGGTTTGATTCGGGCGACGTCAGGGTAGGCCTGGCAAACGCACAACACAGCGAACAGGGCAAGCAGGAAAACGAAGGTGAACTTCATGTTGGAGTGTTGAGATACAGACTGTTACTTTTCAGTTGATGGTCTATCTCCAGACTTATTCCTTCTTTCATAGCACGATTATGACCTTCGAAAATTCGCCAAATCTATCGCATCATTTCTATTAGCACAGCCGTTTTGTACATTAAATCAAATATTTTGTTAGCATGTAGCATTTATTCTACGTGGATAAATATTTACCTACTGTGAAGCAAATCTTTTCAAAATATGCGTGTAAGGACAATGTCTGCCATGTTGCGATGGGATGATCATGTCATTTGAATGATACAAGGCGAACCAGTCAGAAAAGTACATTTAGGTAACTCACATGGACAGAAAAGGAGCCGTGGACCCAAAATGATATGGAGTGACGGCATAGAAGCGTTTGCCAAACAGTTATTACGTCTGAAAAGTAAAGTTTATCAGTTAATTTGTAAGAATTATTATAAAACAGCCCAACAACTGGTCTTCTGTGGTTTGTTCTAATAATCGATACCACATCGGAGCGACTATATTGTAATGCACTTTGTGTTTGTCATATATTGATTTCCTATTTCCTATTTTTCAGTATTCAAAAGACTTCGTTTAGAGAAAGGTAAGAGGCGTCAAACAGGAGTCTAGTTCTCGCCTCTCGACAGTAGAAGTACCAATACAGTGCAGCATAACATAAGTATGAAGATCAAGTGAATAATAATTTCAGTGTTACACCGGGAGGAAGTCTTCCTGATGATATCCGTAGAAGAGATACGATTGTGTAAGTTTAAATTTTTTTTTTTACTACATGGCTGAAACAAGATGGTTCCATCGACGGTACGTAACCTTCTTTAGGTACAGACTGAAGATTTAATATATTCCGTAATTCTGTTACGTAGTCTTGTAACCGGGTCGATTAACTAGACAATAAGTGTTAAAAAACAATGTTCTTTCTACATCATTTACTAAGATTTAATTACAAAAACACAGCATGGATTACAGGGCCTTTCGAATTTTCGGATCGTGGAAGGCAAAATTTTAACACGACATGAATTTCATGTAATACGGTTCAAATTTATTGCCCTGACTATACTTTTGCCGAGTCCGAAAATAAGAGCGGCGGTCCGCTTGCCGCCACCATATATATATATATATATATATATATATATATATACGTTATATATATATATATATATATATATATATATATATATATATATACATATAACTATGAGTATTACTTTTTTTTGGTCTTCGAAAATCGCAATTACTACATGGCTGAAACAAGATGGTTCCATCGACGGTACGTAACCTTCTTTAGGTACAGACTGAAGATTTAATATATTCCGTAATTCTGTTACGTAGTCTTGTAACCGGGTCGCTTAACTAGACAATAAGTGTTAAAAAACAATGTTCTTTCTACATCATTTACTAAGATTTAATTACAAAAACACAGCATGGATTACAGGGCCTTTCGAATTTTCGGATCGTGGAAGGCAAAATTTTAACACGACATGAATTTCATGTAATACGGTTCAAATTTATTGCCCTGACTATACTTTTGCCGAGTCCGAAAATAAGAGCGGCGGTCCGCTATATATATATATATATATATATATATATATATATATATATATATATATATATATATATATATATATATATATATATATCCTCACTATATATATATATCTTCACGCCCTCTACCGGAATCCAGCGGTCCTAGTACAGGGATGTCAAATAGTTCTCATAGGGCTCCTGCGGCCTCCATGACGGTTCGCTTCAAGTTCAGCCATCGGTGATTCAATGGATTTGTCCTCAAACGTCGATTCGTCTTCCTGAGAGGTGGTTGCTTCCTCGGAAGGACGTGGGTAGGCCTGGCAAACGCACAACACGGCAAACAGGGCAAGCAGGAAAACGAAGGTGAACTTCATGTTGGAGTGTTGAGATACCGACTGTTACTTTTCAGTTGATGGTCTATCTCCAGACTTATTCCTTCTTTTATAGCACGATTTTGACCTTCGAAAATTCGCCAAATCTTTCGCATCATTTCTATTAGCACAGCCGCTTTGTACATTAAACCAAACATTTTGTTAGCATGTAGCATTTATTCTACGTGGATAAATATTTACCTACTGTGAAGCAAATCTTTCCGAATTATGCGTGAAAGGACAATGTCTGCCATGTTGCGATGGGATGATCATGTCATTTGAATGACACATGACGAAACAGTCAGAAAAGTACATTTAGGTAACTCACATGGACAGAAATCCACGTTCGCAGATCTACTCAACGATTCTATAAACTAGCGGGAAAGGAAGACAGTCAGAATTTGAGCCCAAACCCAGCGAGTGGTTGAATCGAGAAATATCTATTCGATAATTTAATCAACCATGAGTATAAATTTTTTTGGTCTTCGAAAATCGCAATTACTACATGGCTGAAACAAGGTGGTTCCATCGACGGTACGTAACCTTCTTTAAGTACATCCTAAAGCTTGAATACATTCCATAATTTTGTTACGTAGCTTTGTAACTGGGTCGATTAACTAGTTGTAATGACAATAAGAGTAAACAAAACAGCATTCTTCCTATATCATTCATTAAGATTTTATTATAGGAGGGCCAAAATAATTTGGATTATAACACGAGCCCAGGAACGTCCGTTAGGGTTCGCCTCTAGCTCAGCCACCAGTTGTTCAGTGGTTTTGTCCTCAAACGTTGTATCGTCTTCTTGAGAGGTGGTTGCTTCCTCGGCGGGACGTGGGTAAGCCTGGCAAACGCACAACACGGCGAACAGGGCAAACAGGAAAACGAAGGTGAACTTCATGTTGGAGTGTTGAGATACCGACTGTTACTTTTCAGTTGATGGTCTATCTTCAGACTTATTCCTTCTTTTATAGCACGATTTTGACCTTCACATCTTTAGTATCGTTTCTATTAGCACAGTTGCGTTGTAAAGGAAAACAAAAATTTTGTTCGCAAGTAGCATTTCTTCTACGTGGACAAATATTTACTTATTGTGAAGCAAATCTATGTGCTTAAATGTGATTTCCTTGTTTGTTGCCATGTCTGCGATACTCGCTTGTTTTTTACTTTGACTAGGGTAGGATAAGCGATTATTTTGTCAATTGTCAATATAGGAAAGTACATTTGTAAATTTATATTTTAAAATATTGTTTGCTGATCAGTTTCAAGTCATAAACACTTTTCCCCGTTGAGTCATGCGTTCCACACTACTTACATTATTAAAGGATTTCTGGTCCCGCACGTGTGGAAACACAATGACTACCAGATTCCGACGGGATTATCACGTCATTCGAATTACACTGTACGAACTAGTCAAAAAAGCACACTTAGGTCGCCCACATGGGAGGTGCGGTAGGCCGAAACTGATTTCGTTTAGAGAAAAGTAAGAGACGTCAAAAAGAAACCTAGTTCTCGCCTCTCGACAGTAGAAGTACCAATAAAGTACAGCATAACACAAGTATGAAGATCAAGTGAATAATAATTTCAACGTTACACCAGGAGGAAGTCTTCCTGATGATATCCGAAGAAGAGATACGATTGTGTACGTTTAAATTAATTTTTTAAATAACAGTTCAGGGAGGAGTAACTCCAATAATTTCTACGCCAAAACGAAGAGGCAACTAACAGGGTAGTTAAAGGTCAAGAGAAAACACAGGACCAGCTTTTAAACAGATATGTTTTCTTGTTATTATCGACGATCAATATGGGCTGAAGAGGGTTCTGAAACCGAAGTTACGAGAAAGGTTGTAAATGTTAACAGAATTCAAAATATTGTTTCATAAATTTTTGTAATTGAAGGCGAGGCGAGATATTTCCATATTTTAATACATTGTAACTCAAAGAATTCATACATGATTATCGATTATTCTGCAATGAAATGCAAACACTATATTCTATCATGCACTATTCCATTCTACGATTTTTTTTAATTTGAAAATGTTACAATAACTGCCTGATGAGCTGTCCTATTAGGGTACCAAAGTGAAACGCGAGCCTGGGGTTTGCCTCTAGCTCACCACTAAGTTGTTCGTTAGATTTGTCCTCAAAAGTATTATCGTCTTCCTGAGAGGCGGTTGCTTCCTCGGCGGGACGTGGGTAAGCCTGACAAACGCACAACACGGCGAACAGGGCAAACAGGAAAACGAAGGTGAACTTCATGGTGGAGTGTTGAGATACAGACTGTTACTTTTCAGTTGATGGTCTATCTCCAGATTTATTCCTTCTTTTATAGCACGATTTTACCTTCAAATCTTTTGCATCGTTTGTATTAGCACAGCTGCTTTGTAAAGCAAAACAAAAATTGTGTTCATATGTAGCATTTCTTCTACGTGAATAAATATTTACCTATTGTGAAATAAATCTACAAGCTTCAATGTGATTTCCTTGTTAACTGCCAAGTCTGTCTACTAACTTGTAACTGTCTGCAACGTTACAACAGGAGAAAGTCTTCCTGATGATCCGTGATCAAGAATATAGTGTAGCTTAAATTTGTCAATTATTTTGAAGAATGGAGAAGAGATATGCTTGTGTAATTTTAAAGTTTTGTCGCAGATCGTAGTCTTTCTCAAGATTGCTAAAATACCGTTTTCATAATAGTTCAAGAAGGAGCTGCTCCAATAATTTTGATGCTAAAACGAAGAGCCAACTAATAGGGTAGTTAAAGGTCAAGAGAAAACACACGACCAGCTTTAAAACAAATATTTTTTGTTGAGAATGTTGCCTAGGAGGACACCAAGATCAGAACTTACACCGAAAGGATTGGTGGAAGTTACTATCGACGATCAATATGTACTGAAGACCGGCATGTGTTAAAATGTACATAGCAATATTCTTTTGTTTTGTTATTTTTATTACAATTGAAGAGATTATTGAATGAGTAAATTTAATTTGAAATATTGTTTTTTGAATTGTTTTTACTATAAGAGAAATGAGGTCACTATAAGGTGGAGGTAAAACATTCTCAATTGTTGCGTTACATACTATTTAAACCATCCATAAGTATATTTTCATTTTTTAATCCATTGTAACTCAATCAATTTATACATGATTATCAATTATGATTCAATTAAATGCAAACATTATATTCTATCATAGGCCGTTTCATTCTACAATTTTTTTTTTAATTTCGATATGTTAGAATAACTGTCTGATGAGCTGTCCTATTAGAGTGCCAAGGTGAAACGCGAGCCTTCGTTCGCTGGGGTTTGCCTCTAGCTCACCACTCAGTTGTTCGTTGGTTTTGTCCTCAACATTCGTATCGTCTTCCTGAGAGGTGGTTGCTTCCTCGGAGGGACTTGGGTAAGCCTGGCAAACGCACAACACGGCGAACAGGGCAAGCAGGAAAACGAAGGTGAACTTCATGTTGGAGTGTTGAGATACCGACTGTTACTTTTCAGTTGATGGTCTATCTCCAGACTTATTCCTTCTTTTATAGCACGAGTTTGACCTTCAAATCTTTTGTATCGTTTCTATTAGCACAGTTGCGTTGTAAATCAAAACAAAAATTTTGTTCACAAGTAGCATATCTTCTACGGCGACAAATATTTACCTATTGTGAAGCAAATCTATGTACTACAATGTGATTTCCTTGTTTGTTGCCATGTCTGGGACACTCGTTTGTTTGGTTTTTTGTATTAGCTACTGCAGGATAAACGATTATTGTGCCAATTGCCAATGTAGTAAAGTACATTTATAAATTAAAAAAAAATATATATGTTTATCAGTTTTAAGACACTAATTCTTTGTTACTTGGGATCATTATTTACATTGATGTATCAAACATATTTCCTGTTTAAGTGTATGTTTTAGGTTATCTTAGTTTTGATAAATTATTTGTTAACGAGTAGAGAAGCAACTGTAGTAATAAAATATTCAACCCAACAACTATTCGAACCTCGTTTGGTTTCGTCAAATTTGGTCCAAGTTTGACGGAATATCGGCAAGACGTATATGCGCCTGTTGCTATACTATCCGTCGTACGTGGTTCCATTTTTATTGCTTTAGTTTACATTGACACCAATTGAATGATTTTTACAAAAACCTTAAGGAAAAGTGTTTAACTACTAAAAAGAATTACCTGAAATTTTCGATAATTCTAGCAGATAAACATGAACATGAATGCTGAAACATTTAGAGTTTATTAATTTTAGTTATTATCTGATTAGGCACTGTCCAAAACTAAAGAAGTATTACATTTATTACGTTTATTACGTACTAAAGTTTATTACGTATTACAGTGCTGATTTTGAGCATAAGACATGATCGGACAAGGAAGCTTTCATCTTGCCAACACCACTAAAAAGATTGGTCACTACGTCTAAAATGTAGACAAACGAATAAGTGGAAATGTTTCTAGTGAAAAAAAAACTTACGCTGCTAAATGGAAAACAATAAAGCTGCCTCGAAGCAATACGACTTGTTCATCCATTTCAAGTAAAAAATTAAAAGTGTTTGCTTTCTTCTAATTTTCAAGCTACTTTGATTATTAAAGGATTAAGGAACAAATGAAAATCAATTAAATATTCCACTAAAGTTAGGAGATACGTATTCGATTTTTATGTATTTATGAACAATATACTTAATTCAAAATATACAATTATTATTATAATTCATGTACTTAACTAGTTTTTATTGTGTAATAATCACTAAGATACATAGATTACGTTATCTTTTCGATTTTTCGAGATTCATTTCGTCAAATTACCAACCATTCCACAGTGTTCTCGATCTCGTACTTAAAAAAAAAATCTGTTTTCGTTGCTTGTTCAAATAACGTTGTTGTTTTGTTTTTCGCAAGCAGTATCTAGGCTGTTCTCGATCATTCGTGTAAATCTCAACTGTTTAAACAATTTGGTTCACACAAATTGCGAGACAGTGGAAGATAGGTGAAATAAAACAACTCAGTTGCGTTTGGATACGTTTTATTCAGCCACGGCTAATTATAATTTTCAAGGAACCTGCTGATCAAATTCGATGCCAGTCCCAGCCAAAAACGGCCATTCGATGTTGACTCCAGCTCATCAATTTTTTCCGGATCATAAAGACCTTCCTCCTCATCGCCATCACCGGTTGCACTTTCTTCACTGTATTCGTCCTCATCGCCATCACCGGTTGCACTTTCCTCACTGTATTCGTCCTCATAGCTATCACCGGTTGCACTTTCTTCGCTGATGACTTCAGCGTCCACTTCGCAAAAGCTTAGTGCTGCGAAAATCACTAGCGCAAACGCGAATGCGAACTTCATTGTGGCTATTCACCAATCACAAACGTTCACCACAGATATTCAACAAACGTTTCAAACTTCTTCGCTGAACGCTTTTATAGCGTTATTATCGGTCGCGGTGTCCTTAATACGCGTTTTGCCTGTATTGTGTATACAAGTGTTTGCGCGTTATATCTTCAGGCATCTTCAACGGAATAGTATGTCTCGAAAAGGTTGTTATTCCAATCGACCTGGTTGTGATTTACAGTAAACCGAAATGATTCCTACACGTAAAATATGTGAAATCTTAAAATGTCTGGTAATCGGGTAAATCGTACGTAAAGAATATGAACAATCAATTAAACGCTATAGGTACATAGAACAAACAGAAAGAGCGGCAATTCGTTTGCTTTTCATTTACGTTCAACTACTTCTAATTAGACACCAAAGCTATCAGCCGATTTTTTGCTCGCATCAATAGCATTATTGTTAAATTAAAACTTTTATATCTCTAAGTTGATAACCTACACAAAACATATAAATATATTTTAAGATGAAACATATTAAGATTGTTATTAATTTCGACATTAGATCTGCAGCTTTTGAGTTAGGTAGTGTATTTTAAATCAATTATACACAGTTTCAAACAGGCACGTCCTAAATATACTATAACATTAGCATTGCGATCTTGGAGAAAATATATTTATGAGATTGTTTTATTATTTATGAGAAAAAAGAAACGTGATACGTTTCAATTAAGAAACACTGGAATACCACAATGAACAACAAATCAAAGAAAATAAAAATATAACACTAATGATTTAAGTAAGTAGGAAATATTCTAAGGCATGCAGAACTATCGTAAGACAGTCAAAAATAGGTAGAAGTAGAATTGTAAATCATTCTTTTTCTCTCTTAAAAAAGGACAATTTAATTTGTTTCAATATTTTTCTTTCGTCTATACAAACAATCAAAAATATGTTTTTTTTTAAAGAAAATTCACACTTTATTGTGACGCCATTTCTGGCACATTTTACATTCCATAAATGGTGACAGGTAGGTGGGATAGAGGCAGATAGAGGTAGATAGGGAAAGGAAAGGAATGTAATTCAGTCTTGAAGAGTTGAAGTCCGCTGGACCGTGCCTAGGGATAGAGCGCCAACTGCTTACATCGTCTCCGAGCTGCTGTCGATCGCTTCTCCAACGTTGTCGGCACTCTTGCCCTTGTGTCCGTGATGTTTCTTGTGCTGCTTCTTGTGGTGCTTGGCACGGTACTCACCGCCATGTTCGGCCGGTGCATGGTAGGACGGAGCCGGAGCGTAATGCGGGGCAGGTGCATGGTGATAGGCCGGAGCTGGTGCGTGATGGCCGTATCCGCCGTGTCCCTCGTGATGACCGTGAGCGGCAGCCTTGCACGGCACAGGCTGATGATGGGGATCGCAGCTTACCAGCAGATTGTGGCTACACTTGACGACCGGAGCAACTGCCGGGTAGGTGTGAACCATAGCCGGTCCGGGCATAACTCCTCCATGATGATGATCGCCGCCGTACTTCGCAGGAGCCGCGATGGCCACACCAACCACAGCCAACAGAGTGATCGCAATGAAGCTGTTCATTTTCGTGATGTTTCTACCGTGATGTGTACTACTGGCTGGAAGCTTTCACCGTTGACTGATGATCTTACCAAACGCTCACAGGTCATTTTATATCCATTCCACAGATCCGTTAGCGCGAAGGAACCACAGCACAGAGCGCACCTTTACCAACAGTGTAACAAACAAACGTGGTTGACCTTTTTTTTTTATTCTTTCACTTCATAAAGTTTTCTCAAACAATACATTTCCATGGTTGGCCGAAATCATTGTTTACGCTTTCATAGCAGCATATGAAACAACTCCAACGTTGGGGTACTAGTTGTTGAAAGCAGAAGAAAAAAAATGGCACGCATAAGTTGCTTTAGGTTTGCTGAATTGGCGGCAGAAGCAAGTTTATACAAAAAACAACCAACCTGCCTCTAGCACCTTACGCATTTTCGCATTACGGGTGTAAAGCCAAAAATGGTTGAGGCAATTAAGAGAACACAATATTCTGCTTGTAAAATGTACCTATCGGATTAGTATAATTTTTTTTTTGAATTTTTAATTGAACTCAGTGACTTGAATAATGACAAAAGCGACAAACTCTATTTTGTAATTGATCAATCGATCTATCACGCTGATTATGAGAATGAGTATTATTAGAGTTTGCAGAAGAATTCGCGTATTTTTGTAAAGATTCTTAAAAACATTTAATTGCTTAAGCAACAAATCGTCTGCAAAGTACCTAGAAATTACTTTGAGTAAGGTTTTGTAGCGTGTAAGCTATTTAAATTATCTAATTTTCATATTCGATCATACCAAATATTTGGTAGATAGCACTACACTCTTGATCTGAAAACTGACCCAGAAACCAAACTCTGAAACTCTCTCTCTTTCTCATTCTCTCTCTATTTTTCCGTTAACAGAATATCTTGTTAAAAAAAGTTCTAAATATTAAAATTATTTACATAAAAATGTAAAGATGGAATGAAGTAGAAAGTTAAACCTTATACTTACTTGTAACATTTCAGACACGAATTGGCTGATATTAAATCTCCTAAGACCCTAAATATCATGTATTATATAAACTGTATCATTAGATTGTTAAGCATGAATTCTTTAAGGAATTTATTTCTGCCATTACTACACTTTTATACGTCAATCATTTGAGCGCCATCCACCAATGTTCTACAAAAACTTGAATTGAAAACTCTACACCAACATATTGTCGACGACATCATTTAGGTCATCCAACCAACCATCAGTTCATACACGCTTTTGCTGACGGGTGCAAAATTTACGCTAACACGTCGACGACCCAACCCTAGCATTTTAATCGAGATCGAATGAAACCCCCCCATTGAGCCAAATTAAGCCCCTACAACCGCAACACAAGCTTTGTTTTTTATCCAGTTTATTGTTACTCCAAAAAAAAAAACAGCACAACACCTAATGCGTTATATCGTGTGACACTGTAATGTTTCACCGTGCGGTAGACCCTTCGGTAACGTCCGTTGAACTTTCCGTTTCAGCTCCCCAGAACTCATCGGCGTCCTCCTTCTGTTCGGGTGCCGGTGTCAACACGGGCAGTGGGCTCGTTCGGGTAGATGTCGTCTCAACTCCTGCTGTCCCGTTTGAGGACATCCCTTTCGGTACGGTTGAGTTGAACGCTGCCAATCCGGTCGTGGAATCGGTCGTTTTGGAAAAGGCGGAAATGATCGGTACCTTGGGAGATTCGCTTAAATCTTCCCGCACCGGTGCAGCAAAGCCGGGTATCTCTTCCGGTGTGGCAACCTTGTACGAGGGCCCATATCCATGCGCATCTTCGGAAGGTTTCGCATGAAGATCTGATGCTGGATGATCTTTCTGGTGAGCTGTCGGCGCTCCATGAGGGGCTGACGATGGAGGATAGTAGGGGCTAGCGGATGGAGGAGGTGGTCCGTACGTTGGATACGTTCCCGGGTAAGGCATTCCGTAGTGAGAAGGCATCTGGTGAGCTGGCGCATGATGGTACGCTGGAGGCGATGGGTAATAGGGCACTCCACCCGAATGTCCGTACGTATCATACGAAGAGCTCGCCGAACAGGGTACTCTCGTGACAGTTGGTGTGCAGCCAATTAGCAAATTCTGGGCACAGCTTGCCTTCGGTGGAACCGCTTTATACGTTAACGAGGTCGTCTTGCCGTGAGAACCACCTTCGACGCCATATTTTGCTGCCCGGCTTGTCTTCTTGCGCTCGTACGCATTCACACCCAGCGATCCCTTGATGCTGTAATCGCTGCGAGAACTTTTCCCGTACAAATCGTACTTTCGGCGACTCTTGTGCACATCGTAATGGGATTTCCGAGGTCCTTCGTATCGCTCCCAATCGTCACTATCTTGTCGGAAGCTGTTACCATATCCATAGGCCGGTGGCGAGTATCGGCTAGATCGGAGAGATCGCTGTTGCTTCACCGGATAGTACTCTTCGCTGACTTCCTCGAAACTGGGCGCCCGCTCTTCAACGCTCGGGTAATCTTCCGTTCGGTACACTGTACGTCGCTCCTCACCATACCATTCCTCACCGCACTGTCCAAACACTTCGGCCACCCAAAGTAGACACACCAGAACGATCTTCATAGTCATACCGTAGCGCGATCACTGTTCACTACACTATGTCCGAAGGTCTTTCTTATATATAGAAGCCACACAATCGGCCGTGACTACAGCGGCCAGACTCCTTCGCGGAATATTCCGAACTGGGTCACCGGAGAAATGGAATCGGTTTCCGTATCACCACCGGGATGTACCTTCACTTGAGATTGTCTTGTTTTCCGGTATGGTGCATACAACGCGACAAAAACCCAGGCGGAAGACGAACCAACTCCACTACCGGTCACTGTTCGATGGAAAATGAATGGTGCCCAATCGAATGACTAGTCCGTTTCCTTGGCGGGTGGAACTGTTGCACAAATAGTGCTGCGATCAGCGACATTTGTTTACCTCCGATTGCGCTTTTGAGTTCCTCGTTTTGTCTTAATCGTTAGCGAACGGACACAAACAAATGCTTTAGCGTTGTGGGGGGAAAAAATGCATTCAACCGTGGTGGAATTTGTTTTAAATGTAATGCGGTCGTGTTGGCTGAATAGTTTCCTGTCCTTTGCTGCATTACAACCAATGTTCAATTTGTATGTAATAATTTGATTGTATTAACCAATTCTTCTAGCAAACAAAACAACTGACGTCGTTTATTTTGGTTTAGTTGTCCAACTTGCTGACCTAATTCTAGCAGTAGCCGCCTACGAACACACTTTCATAGCAACAAACGGACCAAGCGGAAAAGGATATCCTATTACACGATGCATGCACAAAAACATGCCCAGCGAAGGTGAAAACTAGGCTCCCAATTATCGCACCTAAACAATCCAAAAATCCTTCCACCTTGCCCTGTCTGTGCTGAGGATAAATGTTGGAAAAGGGGGAGTGTGCCCGGGTACTCGAAACATCAGCATTATTTATGTAACGTTATCTGCGCTGTTTAAAGATGTGCCGTTGCGTGTTGTTATGTCTTTGGCACGCACGGTACGGGTCGAATTACAGCATCAAACCTCCTCCAAAAACAACTCACCGGTTGGTTGGTTGGTTGAAAAAATTTTCCCCCTATTTTCATCCAAGCAACCCGTCGCGAAGCCACATCACATATCATTTGTCAAAATAGTGTTGCTTGCGGACGAAATCACATAAACAACTCGTTTCATCCATGTTGTAACAAAATTCAGTTTTCGGACACGAAACACGCGCTCTAAATTGTACCAATGTTATGGAAGTGGTTAGAGGATAACTTCAAGTACCGACGAAAGTACTGGTAGGTATTCTTATCGTTTCTCAGTTTTCCCCGTGTGTGTGGCACGTTTTTATTTGCCTTACCGTTTTGTCTAAACGGTAGTGATTT
This sequence comes from Anopheles funestus, assembly GCF_943734845.2. NCBI lineage: Eukaryota > Metazoa > Arthropoda > Insecta > Diptera > Culicidae > Anopheles > Anopheles funestus. The sequence goes on along the minus strand of NC_064598.1, from coordinate 85,014,366 downwards.
GTGATTTTTTGTTGTTGTATCTAATTGGCTAGTCTGAACGGTTACGTTCCGTTTAACCATTTAGACAACCGCAGCTACATTTGCTGTGGGCACAGCAGTCCGCACACAGTCCACACTTGGTGCAGAGGGCCCGTGCATTCTGCTGACAGGCATTGCACTGTGGAAATCGCAGCATGTTCATATGGTACGGGTCCCAGGCGTACGGGTTGTACACCATCGATGGAAGCGAGTAGTGAAACTGGGATCGCTGAAACTGTGACCTTTGGGCGTTGTCGGCTTTGTACATCGGTGGCATCGAAGCATTAACATCGTACGCCACGATCGGTACCGTATTCAGCACGTGCGTCTGTCCGCCTGTGGAAGGTGTTGCACGTTGCTTCCGGCCAAGCTTCTGTGTTGCGAAACCTAACGCCCGCTGTTCTGCTTCGTCTGCCGAGAAGATCGCTTTGATTATTTTGAATTCTGATAAAACAGAAATGAAATTTTACCACACTCACCATAGTCCGCATATTGGTCATAACTCATATCATCGTCTTTGGCGCTGTCAGTTGGGGTCCTCTTTCTTGAAACCGTCGATGGACGATTTTGATTCTTAATATCATCCAACGTTCTCGATCGCAGGTGTCCCTCGCCCCAATCGTAGTTTGAGCGACGAGCAGCCAACGTGTCCTGGTTGCGCAGCGCAAAGAACTCATCCAACATACGCTGGCTGGTCTGCTCGCCGTAGTCAAAGAATGGTGGCGAATTTGCGTACGATGATTGCGTTATCTTCGGTGGAAGATGTTCCTGCTCCTGATCGAAGATTTCGACGGCTGGTCTGTTACTTCCAAAAGCCTGGCTATATCCTCGCCTTCCGGTGGGGACATTTGGTTCTTGGTTCGTAGCCGCTTCGTCAACGAAGAATTGTTCCTCCAGTACATCCTCCTTTTCGTTCGACTCCACCTTAACGTTTTTTGCCGGTGCGAGCACCTTTCGCTCCACGCGATCCGTCGATTTACCGTCCATGTGTTCCTTCGGAGTGACGAAGTTTTCCACCTTCAATGTACGGATCGCTGTACCGGATGATTCGTTGGCGACTTCTTGATCTGAATCTACCGAGTATACCTGCACCACCACGTGGCTGTTTTCGGCTTTTAGTGGATCTTCTTCATCCGTTGGTTGAGCGTCCATTTGGAATTCCCCGAAACGCATCATCATGTCCACAGGTGCCTTTGGTGCAACGGTCGCAGCTGAAACGAGTTCCCACATGCCACCACGATCGTTCGTTTCTCGCTTCTGTAGCTGCTCCACAAACTGTCCATCATCTACACGCTTGCTTGCACCGATCAATGCAATCGATACTAGTAGAAGCGAGCTGGCCAAAACAACTGTCACTATCGTGCACATTATACTCATCAGCTGCTTCCAAACGATGGCTTCTTCCCAATGCTAGATCAAGCTGACGCTCGATCGGTCGCTAATTAAGCCATGCTCCAGTACTGGCGCACGGTTATATACATTTTCATTTGGTGGGTCAAAACCGCCCAGCAACCTTTACCGACCGTGACTTTGCCTTCAGCTCGGCAAGGTCTTCAACTATAAACAAACGCTTCAGTTTCGCGCTCAGCTAACTACGGATAAAGGCATCCAATGGCACTCAAGCCATGCAGCGGTGGAAAAGCGGGTTCGTTTGCAGATTCTTTGGAATCTGAAAGACCTTCTATACCTCGAACCCAGTTCACACACCGCATGACAAATATAGGGTTTGTTTGTGTTTCGTTACGGGAGACCTCCAAATGATGGCGCTTTTAAGTTGTAATTTAAAACGTCGGGAAAAGCTTGTCCAGCTTATGTACTTGTTTAGAATGTGACCTAAGAATGAAAGCATTTCCATTACAAACAATCCATTTTTTAACAATGTACGTAATCATTCTGTCTTTCAAGTGGTTTTGTTTTTGGAAGACGACGTCATTCGGTATTGGAAGTATGCGGGAGTCACAAGATCACCAGACAACAATATCAAGCTTTACTGGCATGCATCGATTATTTAGAACAACGTGAGGCATTCATTTTTCCCGAACGGAACACTTCTTTAAAATTCAAAAGATATCTCCCTGTTTCTGCAGATATTGGCGTGTACGGACTGTTCGTTACCGGTGGCAGCATAATGCATGTGAAAAAAATATACGATAAAATTAAATCCGGTTCACCAAATCTGCTCGAATACCTGCGCACAGTGCACGCGCCGCGCGAGTGTGCGATGGCGTTCCATCAGTTTCTTTCCATCTTTCAGGTGCAGGTTCTTCCACAGCGTTGTATCGATGTCGTGATGGGTACGTTGATCAGATACAAAGCTATCCTAAGCCATGGCCATCTTTTAAAATGTACTCCTTTGTACACCTTCGCAGGAGATGTTGTCGGTGTGCCGAAGCGGCTCGTCGCACTGGACGTTCTAAACCTGCTGTACGAAGAGTTTGACGATACGCGGCTTCACTTCGCCAAGCGGTATCTGCAACTGATGCGCCGGTACACACTGTACGGATATCTTCGGCCTACGGAAGTGCACGTCGTTGTTACGCCGTATCTCGCATTGTCGAAAATATTTCCCGGCCCCGATACACGCACGAACATGCAGACGAAAACGATTACTCTCTTGGAGCTGTTTCTGTTGGCCCAACTCCTAGACGATCCGATGTCACTGTCCGCCCAGCTACATCAAGCGTGTGCATCGTATTGGCAAACAACAGAGGACTAAAAGCGTAAAGATAACGATATATAGTGTCACATCCACCATAGCATAATTTTAGATAACCCCATTTGCTTCTTTTTTTGTGGAAATGATACCCCGGACGGTCGATTTCGACCGTGATGTATGTAAACATACGCACCATATCAATGGCACCGACAAAAGGAACATTAGGCCCTGGGGACCCTCGTTATCGGGAATCGTTTGAAGTATCTATATCAACAGATTTAATAACCTATCAGTGACACAAATCTTACGATAGCACACTTTTGCATCGCGGCCGTCACGTCCGCTAAAGATAAGATTGTACAGATTGTACAGTTCCTATAAAAACAGCCGTTTGCAAGTTTCTGTTTTAATTTACACTGTCAATATGCAACTATTTCATTATAAAATGATCTAAAAAAAATGAACGCATTAAGAGCTTATCGTTAGCATCACAATAGATGATTCACATATATGGTTTGTTTGTCCATGATTTTTTTTTCATTTCCTCCAAGATGTGAATCATGGGATAAAACATCTTTTTCTTAAATTCGTCACAAAACAATCCTTATCGTTACGGAGGTTTTTTTTTGCAGTAGAAATGCACATCCGTGACCACTCTCGTCTCAAGTTGCAATCGGTGTGCTACTATTAGTATTTGTCCTTCTGGATTTTTATATTTGAACAAACGTGTGCCTTTGCTCGAACGGGGAACAGTTTTGTTCTCACTAATAAACCTCGTAGCGTCCCAAAGCGTTCTATCGTCGACCGATAAGAAAACCGCCTTTCGTCAGGTTCCTTCTCCTTCTTCAGGTCAGGCATCTTTATCGGTTATGAAACTTTGCGAAGCGTGCGATGGTGGTGCATATTTGCTGGAAACATTTGCTACGCATGGATAGCAAAACCGTGACTAAACAAGGGGGGCAAGAATGAAGAAAAGAAAAAAAAATACAATTGCTTCGTCACAATCACGGTACGGCATGCTTCCTTTCCTATCGTTCGACTTGTTCCGTCTGGTGCCATTTTAGTCATCCGTTTTGTCGTAGAACAAACGGAGAGAAACTTTTCGCAGTCTAGTGCCTATCGTTGAAGGTATTTCAAGTTCCCGCTGCTATCGTCGATCATTCAGTTGCACTTGACGCGTCTTCGAAACGGGGTATACAGTTTCCTTATACGTACGGAATCACCACCAACAGGAAGCAACCATGTGTTTGTGTTGTGGAAATCGCGAAGGTTACGATATCGATGATGCCAATTTTGGCAAATCGTACAACGAAAGCTTCAGCACGAGTCAAGTGAGTTAAGCGAAGAAGCATATATCTTTTCAACATCCAAACGTGATTGGAAAGGTTTGAAAATAGTGATTGTTACTGTTACAATTCGATTTCGTGTATCGTGTATCATGTCCGCTATCATATCGAGGCTTGAATTTCACATCCAATGCAAAGTAACCAACACCACAGATATTGTTTTCTCTTATCGTTCTTTTTTTCCCTTAGACGGCTGAAGTGGGAGCACCGATTGTGATAGTTAGTCAACCGACCAACGGTGCAGTGGCCGTTACCGAAGGTTCCACCACCGCGGATGCACGATGAGTTACACAGCTTAACGCACTTGTGATGATGATCGAGCACCGTATCAGTTACATTCCTTGATGTGATATCATCTTTAGCTATCACCTTATCTATAACCATGGAGTTGCGCTTAGGATGCATTTGTGCTAGTATTATTAAGTCATACGAAAAGTCAACCCCTCAACAGTTTATGGTTTTAAAAAAGGAAGGAACACGTGGTTCTTTATATCCATAGTTTTAGTTACATGAAGCCGCTCATTTAGGCGTTTGTTTTTCGTTTTCCTTATCGGCAGTAGTAAGTTTAAGCAGTTATAAATGCTAATAAATTCATCTGTGTATGTAAAAGAACCTTAATAACGTTTTTTTTAAATCGCTACATCAAACATTCTGTATTTTATTGTTTTGCTTCGAAGCGCATAGCTCGGGATGAGTAAAACTGATAAAATTTATAATATTGTAATTCTAAATTTTCAATGTTTGAAGTTCTCTTTATCCTTTTTTTTGGATTGAATTGAAAACGAATGCGAATTTTTTTGGGAACATATTTTCGCACAGTTTGCAGACAAACTAAATACACTGGATATGAACCTGTATAACGTGGTGATTGTTATATTTAGGTTTCTTACATTGAATGAAAATTAAAACTGGTAGAATTCATCTGGAAGTATTCAGAAGACGTTAATAAAACCTCATTCTGATTACCATAACATTTGCAATCAATTTCTCCGTCTGAGATTGTTTTTCAAATTATGAAGTATTTTTTCCTGAAACATATACTTATATGTACCATTTCAAATATATAGCCATCCTTAAGGAAAAAGGAAACCATCATCCTAAGATAAGTTAGTGAGAGTATCCTTCTACATTTAACAAATCAACTGAAACGTTATAAAATTAACGTGATTATATGCGGTACATAGTGCCTTAAAATCGTGCATGACTGGTTCCTTAACTGGTTAATGTGGATGGTTCAGTACGAATGCATTTCACGGCTCTATTCATCACATTGCAAAGCTCATCGTCTTCGAGTGCTGTTGCTGTCTCCTCTTCCTCCAACATGCGTCGTTTTCGTTTGCGTGTAATTTCTTCCAACAGCTGCGGATGGTCTTTCAATCGTTCTTTCAGTTCACTCTCGTCCATGTAATCCCAGAGATCCCAATCCTCCATCAGACATAGTGGCTTTGCAGCGGGATTGGGACACAGTGTGGTGCCTTTGTCAGGTGTCTCTTCGTCATCCGATGACTGCGGTGCCGAACGGTACGCATTCATAAACAACTCCTGATATGGATCGTCCTCGCCTTCCTCATCGTCGGCATCGTCGTCATCGGAGTTGTCTGAAGAGCCATATCCATAATTGAAATTGCGATAGTTGGCGTGTGTTTCGTAAGACTCTTCCGATGTTTCGCTCAGAACATCCTGTTCAGAAGCACGACATTCTTGTGTGTTTTCGATTGCAGTGGGGTTGAGAATGAGCGTTCTAAAAGAAACAGCACAAATATTCTATCTGATGTAGATACGATTAAGTAACCTATTACATACCTATCGGCCATTGTTTATTCACTCAGAAATACGGTTGCGATGCAGGAACTACACAGTATTTAAACCATTTGAACGATTTTCACTCGTTTTTGAGAACGTATTTGAAGTTATATTGTTAAAACTAATGGCAAAATACCAAGGCGCGCAGTGTTTATTTTTGTGCAGTTTTTGTTTTGATTTTGCGGTCAAGTGCACTTGCGTCAATGGCAAGCCACAGTTGAATCGATTAATCGATGAACGATGCAAGAAAGTATTCTCCTGTTATTAACTGTCAAGATTGTCCGAACAAAATTTTGAATTAACCGTTTTATACCACAGTATACAATACGCCTTTTTCCATCGCAATATAATAACGATCATTAATTCTATGTAACGTTATGAAGTTTAACACAGAAAATCTCTTACAAATGCTCTATAATTTAAAAAAACACAATTATGCAAGTAAAAAATGTCGACAAACTTAAATAGCTAGCACTTTTTAAACTAAAGTAGATTTTCTTTGTCTAAACAACTAAAATTTAGTAGAAAAAAAGTGATGCCTGTAATAATTTTATCGCAGATTCAAGCAACTTCTTTTAAACAGTATGATTTTGGCCAAACTATTCATAATACAATCCGTTTCGGCTATCTAGTTTCCGTACGAAATGTGTAGATAGCATACAAACGAATGACCTTCAATATTGCTCTCCAGTATCATTTATTCGTATCGATTTCTTAAAACGCTCACCGAGCTGTTTATCAAGTAAACATTTGACCATTTGATCATCTTCATCAAAGAATGGTGGAAGATCATACCGGCCCCAAGAAAATCATTGATCATTGGAATAACCAAAGATCTTCGGAGGATCTTCCCATTTGACTATAAAATAGACGCCTTCGATTAGCTCCATGCTCAGTTGTTCGTCAATATTCGCTTGGCACAGATAAATATTCTTCAACAATGTTCGAGGTTACACCATTAACGATTGTAGTGTGTTGTTTGGTGATGTTTAGTATCGTACAATGTGCTTATCTTCCGGCAAACATACCCAGTGACATACAGCTTCCACAGCAGCTACATTACTACAACCATCCGATAGTGTATCAGTTAAGTTCCTACATATACAAACTCGATCAAATGGAACCGCACAGCACAAAAACTATGATTGAAGTGGATGTACCAGCAAATGGTGGTGAACCAGAATCGGTAAATGAAGCTGTAGAACCAGAAGATGATGCGCAACAATTTGTGTTGATCGATGCCCCAGCAGCATGCCGACCGGGAGAAGCCATTGATAACAGGGGAAAGTGTAAAAAGATTGTTGACTTATTTTAGCAACGCATCCAATAAACAGTTTACTTCTAATTTCTTACAACATTACACAAACACGCACTGCTCTTGATAGTGTCCGAAACGATCAACGTCTAAATATCAGTAACTTGGGTTTATTTACAACGAAACAAAACGGCTCTTTTAGGTATTTGTATCAATCTCATTATATCCAATTCAACGGCATTAGCCCATTACAGGTCTGCATTTTCCTTGGTGATCGAGCTTTTGTCCGTCAGGGCATACCTTTGGAGGATCAATTACGTTCTGAAAGTATTTCATTTAAAAGTCCTCGTGATACTATTTTTGTTATGGCAGTCATTATATCAGTTTCTTTACCTGTTTGGCTTGAGACAAATTACTCGACTGTTGATCTGCTGTATCAAGCTGTTGCTGACCCACTGGCACTGGTGGTGCTTCCGGTTCATCTTCACATCCTGCCGGACGTGCGTAGGCCATGCTGGCCAACACAACAACGCCGAATAGCAGCAGCACTAATTTCATAATAATTTCCTTACTTAGAGTAACAGTATCGCGTTTTTTAATTTCAGATCACGTCTGAAAGAAGCACTAGCTTCCTCGGTGGTCAGTTCACAATTAAGTACGTCGTTGCTTTTAACCAATGCGCTTAGATAAGCTGTTACACAGAGAACCACTGTTTTGTATTGTTCAACAGGTAGCTTATCTTATCTTAGTTCTTCCCCCTTTATTTTAGCTATCGACGACTTAAATCGGAACTACTATACCGTGCTCTTTCAGCTCTCTAACAAGAGTTTAAAACAATGCGAATTAGTTTCTATCAGCAACCCTACAAAATGTTCCTAGTGTGCACAATGGCATAGCTCTAACGAATTCCGCTAAACTACAACAAACAATGGAACGTATTTCCTAAGTCAAACGAATGAACTTGAAATTTCATTGAAAGTATCAACTGACCGTGATAAATTTATTTACTAACAAAAGGAGTATTTATATACTTCAACTCGTACACCACCATACTGTCACAACAGTAAATAAAGTCGATCTTTTCAGAGAAATGCTTGGTCTAATCTTATCATTGTCATTGGCAGCTTAATGAGCCGTAGACAAGATTCCGGAAATGGTTCGCAATTTACTTCAACCACACACATGCAAGTGTAATGAATTGCAATGTAGACCAGGAGTGTGCAGGGAAATTCCTAGCGTATGATCGAATGCGTCGAAGAGATTACGATTTATGATCTTCATTATCGGCCGTCGATTTGCGATTGAACAACGAATGGCGGCATTCGTCCGAAAGTGTCCAAAGAGTTAAGCATTGGAAAAAAAGATTACTATAATGTTTGAATGAAGGAATCCACTCGACAGTTTAGGAGCAGAAGGTGTTAGTCATCAAACTTGGGAAAGATAATCAAGGTAGACGACGCGCGGTTTCAATTGATGATAGTGTGATTGGCTTTTGTTTATTGCACCATTTCACCTACTACTAAACACAATATAGTAACATTCGGGTTATTTAGCAGGAGAGAACTTTGAAATCTGTGTTAAAGAGCGCGATTGTTGACTTCTTGTTTGGTTGTGTTTGTGGTAGTAATTCCACTTTTTCCTCCCCAATTATCCCATCTTTCGCCGACATATGCCCTTGTGGTCAAGTTCGGCTCCATCTGGGCAGAGGATCGGAACGTCAAAGACTGCTCTCTAGAAGTAGATATAAACCATAGACGATACAATTAGTATCTAAGCGTTTTTGTTAAGCTATGTATTGGTTGTGCATAAAGTGCATGATCTTTGGCCACTAATTAGCTTTGTCAATTACACTTATCAATCCTACCGATGTCAGTACCATTGAGGGTTTAATGCCACTTCCCAGATCGTGATCTACTTCTTCAGCACTACCAACACTCAGAACTAGCAAACCAATCACACAAATCCACCCGACAGTTCCCATCACTGTAGCTTCAATATATTTTAATCGTCCAAATTTCGCGATCCACCAATCACTTCGATCGTGCACTAAATGGTTTGTCACCTTAATATATCCAGTGCGCAACTAAACGTTACCAGACAAAAATACAAAGTTACTTCCTACTGGTGCAAGTCTCGTCTCGCAAATGTTTTCTCAGTTTTATCTTATCACACAGAAGTTAACAGGCGGGATCACTTGCGCAGAACACATCACTAGCTGCAATCACACGCCATTTGCTGGACATGTGGTTTTAGTCTGCCACTTGACCGATCATTGTGTGCCTATTGTAATGGGACCTCTTTGCTAACACACTGCAACAACCGCACTCACTGCCAGTGAAGTAGGATAAAATCGATATCGTGTTGGGCAAATCTGTGCCGGAAAAGCACACAGCGCACTTGAACGGCTCGCACGGCACGGGGGAAAACGAGTTGCAGTTGCAAAAAGTTGTTCACCTCCATCACCGGTAAGCCCAATGACGGTGATGTTAATTTATCAATGGATTGAAAAGGTGGAGTGATGTTTCGCCGACAGTCATAATGTCGGGGCAGCACGCTCATGGGCAAATATTGACCACTGACAAACAAGTGCGGTGACTACTGGCGCGTTTGATTTTAATGTGTATCTCCTGTTTTTCCCCATTTATTTGAACGCTACAAACGCTCGTTGATTCGTTAAGATAGAGTAACAAAAAAAAGGTCAAGGGTATCACGTAGACACCGTCCGGTACGTCACAATCAATCAAGAAAGCACTAGACCCGTCAATTGTGTGGCACTCAACTTAATCTTCACGCTCGTACTAGTTGGCTGGATGAGCCGGGACGAAATTCGCTTAACGATCATTTCCCAGAGGATCGCATGGAAAATACCCCCGGATACGACCACATGGAGGGCTCATGATACGGACTTACTCACCTTCATATAGACGGACGACACTTGCCCTTATGATCGACACGATACCCCGGTTTACAGGCAGTTGGTGCCAGGAGAATGTTTATCTGCAAAGGAAGTTTAGTTGATTTTACATACATTACACATTATAACGCACTACACCTGGGACACGTACCGGCTGTAGTATCCCCTGAACCGGGACCGATCCTTCCGCTTCCTCCTGCTGTTCCGTATCTCCGGTTGCTTCACCTTCCTCCGCATCAGTGTCACCTTCCGGTGCCGGTGCATCCTGACCTTCCTGCACTACCGCTTCCTGGCTGCTCTGTTCCTGCTCTTCCGTTTCGTCGGATAAAACAAGTGGCGCAGTGATCGCCAACAAAATGAGACAAAAACACAGCGTTAAACGTGTGGATTTCTTCATGATTGATGCTATAGTACAGCGAGTGATGCAATTACTGTGGCTTTACCACGGCTAGACAGTGTTTACTCTACGCTTATCAACTTTGTTTTGGATGCTGTATGAAGAGACGACCCGACACATGATAGTGAGTGAATGAGAGAGAGAGAGAGACAAAAGGTAAAGCAATGATCATCTTTTTGCGCTATGCACGCGATTATCAACCACTGAACCTGTGTTTGAATTCATTTGGAGGAAGAATTTGGGACGCTGAAAGGCTTTTCAAAATGATTAGATTAATCTCTAGTCCGGGGATTTTGTTTGCTAGTGGATGATGCTTCATCTAGATCCATGTGTTACTCTTTATTTGTTTGTTGTTTTTTTTTTTAAAGTAAAACATCAATTTCTGGAATAATAACCAGTTCATACTAGAATGAAAAATCCAACTCAGCACTAGAGAACGTTTGATGTTTGTATCTCTGGTAATCATCTGTAAAAAACTATCCGAATATTACATACAGGATTACATAGGAATAATAATAATAATCTGCAGAACAGTTTTATATTAAACCACATGGTATAACAATGAAGCTGCCGATTTGCGAGGATTCTTTTTGGTTATTTTCGGTGGCGCCATCTATTGGAGAGTAGCCACACATACGCGGCAGGATATGATGCTATCGAGGTAAGTATGCGTTTCTGCGTCGTTTGGTTCGTTTACGTCGTAGCTTTTGAGATATTTTGTCCAGGAAAGATTGTTTCAGTAGTATATTTTATATTTCCTTCATACTAAACGACTAGCTCTTCTCCTGGAAGTATAAAATCTCGTTGGAAACTTCAATGTGGTAGGAATTTTTGGGATTTACGGTACACCTGAGGAATGTGCTCCCTAACTTTTGGTGAGTGTCCTTTTTTGTGATTGCTATTGTTCGAGATTCGCACAGATAAACAGTACGATGCGTCGTATGTAAATTATACACGATCCTTTTGACTTCTGGTTAGAAAAACCGTCTTCGATGGAGAGTTGGAATTGGAGGAAAAACTTTTCAACGATGTATATGGCTGCACTTCGAGCTAGAACTCCAAGAAGTCCGCAATTATGATAGTCTATTGTCCATCGTTCCATTGTCTAAGTGTTCGGTATTTCTACAGGAAGTAATTCAGAGTCAATAGTATCCTCGGATCGATTTTCGTGCATTTAAAACCATGTTAACCTCATGAATGTCACTAAAATTATATCCAATCATCTTAAAGCGAATGAAGATGTATGATTTTCTTAATTTTTATGCATAAGAATTATTCACCTAGACAACCAACTTTCACATCACTAATGCGATTACGCACAGTGAAAGTATCGTTAGGAGAACAGAGCGCGCACAGCTTATTGCGTTATCGCGTTCTTGCGGAACAGCTAATTTCCTTCCAGCTTCAACATATATGTATGTACACCCTGCCGACAAAACGATGCTGCGTTGTGGCGTAGAAATTGTCCACCACCCTTTACCCGCTCGGTACGTTTCACTTTAATTCAATTACGCGTTGACAAATTCTTCGCGATCATGATAAAGAAAAACAACAACACGATCGTTACGCAGATAAGTCCACTCCTCCGTCTTGTTTGTTCGTGATGCTGCTCCACAGTGCTCCACCTGGTCCCTGGTTACGGATTCGCTGGCATCGGTTTGAAGAATTAGATAATGTCCGTACTGATGTCGGTGTATCTTCTTGCAAGCAGGCGAATCTTTGGACAAGCAGGCAAGAGATAAAGGGAACGAAATCCGATTTAGATTACTTTGTCACTGATCCTGACGTGCGTTCCAATCAGTGGCGTGGTGTTGGGCCAAGACAGGGGTAAAGCATGCGTAGGTTCGCATCATTTCACCAGCACCACGCTCGCTGTCCATGGTTGGCTGGTTGGTCTGTCAGATGGTTGAAGATTCTGTGAGGGTATCGTGGTGGCAAACCGGAGGCAAACCAATCATTTCATTAGCAAACCAATCAGTGCCAACGCTCGGATGTATCCAGAACGCTACGGGTGCTGTGAAATTCAGTTCCTCTCGAGATCGCGAACGAGTCGTAGCTCTTTGGCACCTCAGCAGCAGGCGCACATATATAGAAAGTAAAGTGTCGAACGATCCTTCATTGGGTGGTGCTTTGCAAGGTTAATACATTTGAGGAACTTTCATCGGAATATTCTCACGTTTTAAGGTGTAGTGAAAAAAAAATAAAACACAATAATGGCCGCAAGGTGTGGCTTTCGTATTGCGCATGGACATACTAAACGTATGGTAGTGATCTTTTGTGTGCTAACCTTACATCTGATACTGTTCGGTGTTACGACAGTGGATGGAAAGCGTGCCTTTGCGATTCGAATGCGCAGCAAGAGTAACCACAATACGGGCAGTGCACTGGGACGAAACTCGCGCAAGAATTACCACCATATGCATCAGGAAGGCGTTGGAGGCATGGTACGGAATCCTCCCGTTCCGGACATACAACCTCCGAGACCGATCGGTTGGAGCGTAGATGGACACTCGAACAGTCATCCGATTGGACCACCACCAGCCTATCCAGGATTGGGACATCATGCCGTACCTGGCGGAGGGGCTCCACCGGCTTACTCGCATTCCAAGATCAATCCACCCAGCTACGCCGAAGCAGTAGGCCATCAGCATTCGTATGCAGCGGCTGCACCACTTGTCGGTCCACGGCACTACGATTACAACCACAACAGTGCATTGTACGGGGATTCGAATGCGATCGGTTCCAGCTACGGATCGAGCTATGGCTATCATCATCGTGGATCCAGCCCGTTCAGCATGGGCAGTATTCTTACGGGAGCGGCACTCTGGCACGTTGCCCACGGCATTGGACATCATCATCATCATCACCATCATCATGGTACTGGAGAACATGGAATTAATTCGGAGGAACATTTCTACCACCATAACCACCATAGCCATCATGGGGAGGGCGAAACGAGTACGCTACCACCGGAGGTGGAGAACCCGCACATTCAGGTGAACGCCAACTTTGACTTCGGACCATCGCCCAACCCGCAGGAAGCTCAGCCACAGCCAGACAGCAGTACGACGAGTGAACCGAGCGAACAGGCGAGCACTCAAACGTGAACGCGAGGGGATTTTCGCCAATGGCACCAACAACTCAGGCAACTCTTCTTCACCGTGCGTTTGCATTTCATCCGGCCGATTCGGCTTATCAAAAACTTTCACTCCCGCCTGTCCTCCACGTCCGGACTCTGCTGATGTGGTTGGAGTTTTCTGTAATATACGACTGTGTATTTATTGTGTAATGTTAATCGGTTCGGCTTCGAGGCTAATTCCACACCGGTGGGATATCCCGGTGCCCTGCGACCAGTAAGCAAAAGTCTTTGATCAGTACGCAGTACCCTCTCGGATATGCAGCTCAGAAGCTTTCTTATAGTGTTGGCGTGGTAACGGTACTGCTACGGCCTCAACAATGCCACCAACACCATCGATTCCTGCACCCGAGAATGATGCGCAATTTACGTCAGAGTCGACATTTTCCCCATTTCACCGAATGCGAACCCGCGTCGGCGATCGTACAGTAGCAACACCGGGCCATTATGGTAGCGACCGGAAATCACGTCGACACAACGATCATCAATTGGTGGGTGACTGTCGTTTGTATTTTATTTAATTCGTTTAAGTGCTTGGCGGTGTGTGTTGGACGGGCCAGGTTCGTACTCTTTCGTGCCGTTTTCTGATCCGTTTCGTACCGGTTGCATATTTTTTGCTGCTGGCGACCATTTTTGTTTGCCGCTGGATTTTGTGCGCCCGAAAACAAACAACAACAAAATACTTCGTCATGCCGCCTGCATAACACAGAAAGCGAATGAAAAAGAGAGAAATTAAGCTTTGATTGTACTGATTTAGCGATTACCACATATTTTTTTTATACAACTAAATATTGATAATAAAGAATTTTAGTGTGTTAGTAGCAAATGGGGTGTATTTATTTTTGTTGCATGATAATGATTGTGGATGCGGAACGTTAATCAATATTAACCGTCTAATCCGAAGAAATTAAACTACATCGATTTCGATGACGGTTCGCGCCTTATAGTAGGCTATGTTTTATGCTTTTGTTGTGCTAGAAAGAGCTTTCATTAAAGCTCGTTTTAAATTTAAAAATATTCGTTTTTGTAAGCATTACACATCACGTGCTTCATTTAAGATTTTTGTAATAGTATATTTATTTAGTAGTGTGAAAATAAGTAAAGTACAATTAAAAACAAACAAGTACAGGAGAGCAAAAGCAAGTGGTGATCAATAATAGAAAAGTTTAAATGAAAATTGACGATTGGGAAACCTCATAAAACACAAAATAAAATAAGTAAATTTGTGCTACAATTTCCTTATCGTAGATCGTTTCCCAGATAGCCAAAAACCGATATCCGACCGTTCGAAGACCTATATAAGACGGTCTGATATCGGTCTTAAAGCATCACTTACAGCAGTAATATTAAGACTTCGTGGATGACATAAAACGGGCCATAATTATATCAAATGCACCATAATAATGAAATATTTCGTTTGTGGTAGGAAAGCTTTTCTTTCGTCATTTTGAAATTTTTCATGAAATATTTCGGAACTAAAGCTTTTGAAATTCATTTTCATTTCTTTATTTCATTCGTTCAAAGTTTACAAAAATAATATAACTTCGAAGTAAACGCACACACACGGGTAAATACACACATAATTACTTTGAAGACGACGCCGACTTGGTTCCTTGACACTGTTCACTATCCGGAACATTGATCCTCATATCTGCACAAAATGGGTTGATTCTATTGTATGGAAAGAATAGATTATATAGATAAAAGGTTTTTTTAATCAATTGATTATAATAAAAATACCAACCATCACTGCTGCGCCAAACGATGACGGCGCTGTCAAAGGACGCTGCATTTTCTGAATGAAAAATTCATCGCCTGGTAGTGTTGTTTAACAGTACTTCGCTTCTTTCATGCACTATGAGTACTTTTCTATGTAAAATTTACATTTAAAGTACAAAAACTACCCTTAAACATTACACAAAATCAAAAATAAAACACACTGTAGCGCACCGCATCAAGCAGATGAATAAGAATGGAGTACATTAAAACAAAGCAAAGAAGACGCCTTCGATGTATTGCATTGACAGATGAACGAATGTTGAAAGTTTCAATCGATCATGAAAGTTTCCTGAAACATTCCAAATTTTATGCTCCTCTTCCTGCCCTTCCCCCAAGAGCACCCACAACAC
Source organism: Anopheles funestus (assembly GCF_943734845.2). Classification (NCBI taxonomy): domain Eukaryota; kingdom Metazoa; phylum Arthropoda; class Insecta; order Diptera; family Culicidae; genus Anopheles; species Anopheles funestus. Next base: position 84,998,712 of record NC_064598.1, on the reverse strand, counting down.
TTTGGTATAAAATAGCGTGATTTCGAACCAATCCTCTATTAAGACCACAAAGTCGTACTGTAGAGCAAATAAAAATTCTGCGACCCATATCAGACTTTGTGGTCGTAGTGTGGTTATCTGGGTTTAAACCTTTTCCAAGTATAAATTGCATCACAACGATAAGGAAAAGCTCTTTCTTGCGGGTTTTTTTGTACAATACTTTACTACATAGTACTGCGAAAATATTTACACCGTATTGATAACATAAATAACTGTTTTCTACAAACAACACAACCACCTCCAGACGTCCTTTTCTTACCGGGATTCACAACAACATGTTTTTCATCAAATTCCTTACTCACTGTGCGAACGCCAGGCGATGTTTCTGACGCAATTCCTACGCAATCCGTGGTGATATAGTATTAATGCGAGCTGTTTTTCACCGACTAGTTTTCTTTCCCAGAAGCAAATGCTAAATAACTTTGTGGCTCTACATTGTTTTTCTATTGCTGGTGAACAGGGTTTAATTCAATCTTCTAAAATTTTTACTGTCACTGGGCGATCTTTTGGCACCCTTTGTAACCTGAGCGAGGAAGGAATGTTCCCGAAACCCGAAACAAAAGGTGCATCGGTACAACAGGTTAAAAGGTTAACGATAACCTATGGCAACAACCTGAGGGCCAGTTGCCGCGGTGCTAAAAATATGTTTGATAAGCGCTCGATGCAAACAACGACCCCACAGCAACAATTGATCGTAGATGGGTGTAAGAAAATAATGCATTAATTCGAATATTGTGCATCGAAAAGATAAACTTTTAAATTACATTACTAAATACGCTTTGTTTCTATAATTTTCTTTCATTTATCCCTCCTTTCTCTGCAAAAAGGTTTCATAAAAAATCCTAATTAATTTCTACCATAATTACACTGCCGTTGTAATAAATGGTTTTCATGTACTATTTACTATTAATCGCCAAGAATTACCCCACTGTTCTTGTTGATAACAGGCAGCTCCTCTCAGCTGATGCTACCCGCCGTAGGAAAAGAAAGGCAAAATCTCGTGACCGACCGCATGGGGTCGATACGCAACAAACAAGCACGAGATCGGGGTATTCGCAATTACGTACACCGCCCCATTGCTCGATGCTTATTGCGCAAATAAATCGATTGTTTTTATTTTTCATCTCTTGATCAATCGCTTGGAGCGTTACAGTGAAAAGAAAAAGAAACTTTACACTAATGACCTAAAGCGAACGTTAAGGACAACGTAACACCGGGGGCTCGCTTACCGATCTAGAGTATTATGGCGTTCGGAGCTATATAAAGCACTGGACTAACGGATACTGGTCAATAGTACCGAGTTACCATCATTACAATACACCTCACGAATTAACCGTCCCGTTAGTAACAAAGTGCCAAGTGGAATTAAAATGATCACACGAACAAATTTCGTCTCATCGACCCTTTTGATTGCCTTCATTGTGCTGGTTGTGATAGCAAATGGACAGTGTGCGGTAGTTATCAGCCGGGCAGACAGTCGGATTTCTCCTGCGGCGAAAATGGACCCCGCCAGCGGTGACGCACGTTACATTTCAATAATTCCCAGCGATGACAAACACCACCGAAAGCGTGACAATCTAGTGGAACTTGAACCACCCGTTGTGCCGGAAATGGATTCCAAAAGCCCGAAGCGAAGAACGTTTACGCAGAATCAAATAAGACCGTGCACGTTTTGTCGGTTCTTTACAACCGTAACACCAGCTCCGAAGCCAAAGTTTTATCTCAATCTGGTGAGACATTGAAGAGGAAAGAAGCTGTGAAGCGTCTGCCGAAATTCTACGGATTCTATCGGGACAAGAATCTGGGCGAAAAAGTGATCGTACGATTGCTTAACTAAAAAGACTGAATTATTGTAGACCAGAAGTGAATGTAAATACTAGTTATATAAGTTATACTACTAAGACTTTAGTATGAAAATTTCAATGCAATATCTTGTATATAAACAAATAAAACGTTTTAACTAAATTCTGTAAAACGCGCTACTACCTTTCATTACAGTTAATTTAATTTTAAATTGTAAAACTATATTTCTTCTAATGTTGGTTGAATGGTATCATTCTCATGACGTAACCGGAGAATAGACAGTCTTCTTTATAGTGAATAGCGAGAAAAGTGACGGAAGAAATTGTTTTCTGACGAGACATGTCTTTCAGTGCATGTTCCTTTCCCAGTTGGAAAAGTTAAAAAAAAACAAAATGCAGGAATGGCTTTCGGATCGATAAACTCTAAAAGCCCACAATTCATTGTTACATTGTTCGTTCACCCGCGGTCGGTGAGCTGTCATTCAATCCCAGTACTTTATTAATCCATCCCACCCGGCCGTCACCAGTTTGCTCGCTTCGTGCGGATGCCAGAGCGTTGCTATGCAGACATTATCGTGCGCCTGCCACTTCTTGTACAGCTTGGTCGTTTTCCAGTCCCATATGTAACATTTACCATCGCCATCGCCCGACACAAGGTAGCTCATGTCCGGCGAGAAATCAAGATTGCAAGCGTATCCCGACACCATGTGGCCGGTGAACGTTTTCTTGCGATTCATCTTGAACCGATTGATGGCGGAAAAGATGACGATCTTGTTGTCCAGACTCTGGCACGCCAGCCACTTACCGTTCGGGGCGAGCGTTACAGCCGGCATCGAGTGCATCGTCGGATCGGCTATATACTTCATGTCGACCGGTATGTCCCATTCCCACACGCGCAAACTTTTATCGTCCGAGGTCGTTACGAAGCGTCGATTTTCGTCGACGAAGGTGATCGTATTGACTGCACCAAGATGGCGATCGTACTCTTGCACGATCTCACCAGTACGGGTGTCCCACTGAAATGGAAGGAGAAATGTTAGTTCTAAATACACTCAGGCAAACTTACTGAACAGTTTCTTCACTGATTACTTACACAGATAATTTTCTTATCCGACGTTCCGGCCACAAAAAGATGTTGTTTGTTAAAGTCGGGATGGAACTTCACGCAGAATGGAATCTTCCGTGAATTGAACCGAGATATTACATCGCCCGTTTCCGTGTCCCACAGCTTTAGGTAGCGATCGTAACCAGCGGAGATAAATCTTTCGCCTTTATTGTTAAAGCTCACGTCTCGCACGGCTTGCCGATGGCCGGAATACGTTCGTACGCAGCGCCGTTCGTTGTACACTTCCCAAAGCTTAACGCGTGCGTCCATACTGCAAGACAGCAGCAAATGAGCCGAAACAGGAAACCAGCGAATTGCCGATATGCCCTTGGTGTGGCCAGTCCAGGTATGAATGTGAGCCTTCGGCAGGAAACAACGATCCGGAGCACCGGCTTTTCGCAAGTTAACTCCAACATCGTGCGGTGGATGCAGAAACGAACGTCCCTGGTAATCGAATGCATCTTTGACTGGAAGGAAGAAAATTTACATGACAATCAATCCATGTTTAGCGTGGAACACTAAAGTACACGGACAATACTTACTATGTAGAACCGATTTCTCTTCGATGGGTTTGTCTTCCTTCACCTTGTGGCGACGGTGTTTCTTTGCCATCATTTCCTCGATTTCCGCGCGTTCCTTCTCATTCGGCCGTGCCACCGTTTGCTCATCTTCGTACTTACCCCATGGACCCGTGAAACCTTCCACATCTTCCGGATCATCGTTTTTGACACGTTTTCTCTTCTCCCCTGCGATCGCTTTCGATTTGGACGATTCGAACACGGTGACCCCGTCCGTATCATAGGCAGCCTGCAGATGACCCACATAGCTGGGGCCTTCTTCCGGTGCCGTTCCTTTACCGTCGACCGATGGATCTAGTGCGTACCCGTAGCTGTGAAACGTTTTGCGTTGATTTTCGAACTGAAAGTCACTGATGTGCGCATTTTCAACAAATCCCGTCAGCATGTTCTTCGGTGCTCGCATTTGTTGCGTGAGAAATGGGTTTTCTGGACCAGCTACCGGGGCATAGAGTTCTTCATAGCGCGGGTTGTAGTTGATTTCTTTCACCGTAGGTGCTATTGCACGGGACACTTCCGATTGACCCTGTATGTAATGGAACATTATTAAGCAGAGTAAGGAAACGAATGGTTTTACAACTTACCATCGGTACCACCAGCGGTGCAGCACATATTTCCAACGATTTAACAACGGAATACTGACTATCGACAGGCTTCAGATGGGCCGATACGTCTGCGGATGCTTGCACTTCTGTTTGTGACTTTTCCGTTCTAGTTTTACCATCATCTGGTTCCGAATCACTGTTACTGCTGCCGTAACCTTGTAAATGTAGCATAGTTGTAGATTTTGCTAGTTAAATTCTTACTTTAAAAAAGGAAAACTGGAAAAAAGACGCGCAATTGCCAGCCACATATGTTTGTTTACAATTGTACCCGTTTTGACAACTGAACGCTATGAAGCCCCATATACACGAGTGGTTTACTATTGATGTCAGTTTGACAGTTGCAATCGAATGCAACGGCCTTGGGTGGTTTGGTGGAAAAGCATTGTAAAAACAACGCAAAAACGCAGTTGAACAATGTTTATTGTTAAGATAGTTGAAAATGTTCTGATATTTTGGGACACAAACAAAATTTTCCTAGCTTAATTTCCTCATTGTAATTTGCATGTGCGTTTGTGGGTGTTTGCTGTCTCATATGGCTTGAACACAAACGTTTTTCATCTCACTTTCCAAAAGAAAAATAAAACCATGACGAAACTGGTTCCACCATTCTCTGCCCCTTGGCGCCACCCATCTAATTGTCCTCATCTTTTCCCCCGTACCCGCTGATCTCTATCAATCCTTTCCACTAGCGAGCGGAACCGTTTCGCGATTGCGTTACGCTAGCTGATGACGTACTGAACGTGTTGGGCGTTCGTGAGGCAACCACGGCTGTGCTAGTGCACGCGGTCGTTGTTTACGTTCAGTCAAAATCGAAAAGTAGCTGGCACCGGTTGTAACAAGCAGCCGGAGTGTGCTGTAATTTTGTTACATTTCTTATTCCCGCCAACACTGTTTTTGCGTTGGTTTTAGAACCATATTGTACAGTGTTTTAGTTTTTGTACAGTGCAGCGTATTGTGTTGAAATCATCGAATCGTATCGTACAGATGTTATCCCCCTGCAAGTGTTTAGAGGATCACAAGATCGCTACTATGGTTACTTGTTCGCCGAATTGTATAAGCCGCTAAGTGTTCTATAATAAGCGAAAATATGAATCATACCTGACGCTTGCCCAAACAAAAAAAAAACGAGTCGATCAGTGGCTTAAAAAGTTGCGTTTGAGCCAAAAAAAAATTAAGTGCCTCAAAGTAGTTAACGTACTCGTGTACCGGTGTTGTGTATGTGTGTATATTGTTTGTGTACACAGGTGTGTCGTCATCCTTGTCCCAAAGGAAAACCTTTTCCATCAGCTAAGGGGTTCGTCAGCGAAGCCGAACTAATAGGAGAATATATCAACGAAAATAACGAAAAAAAATACAAGTGAAACAACAAACAAAAAAAAAAAGAGCAAATAATTAATCACCAAAATGGAAATTAACACTAGAGGAAGCAATAAGAATGGTTCGGTTTTGGATGTTTCCACGGTAGTAATGGTGAGTATGCGATTGAAAGCGATCTGTCCTCGAAAATGTGTGTCTTTTTTACTTATTTTTTAGTGTTAAATTTTGCCACACCATTTTGCCTGCATTAAACCACCGTTTGTATTGCGTTCGGAAGGTGCTTTTGATTGTGCGTTGCAAGCACACAAAACGAGCACACACCTTGATAAGCGACCAATAGTGCACCATTATTTGTGTAAAGGGTTGCTAACCAGCATTTGTTACACAATGCAGGTGCTGGGGCTGTAATATGGTTACGCACCAACCAATGCAATCGATTAGATCGATAAAACAGCTCTTGGAAGGGTAATTAAGCTGAGATCATCATGCAAACAAAAAACCACCCTGAAGTTGTTCTAAATAAACCTTAAACAACCCTTAAACTCTTCTAAACATCAAAGAGTTCCAGCAATTCAACAGCAAAATAGCATAATCTTTCAGTTTTTAAAAATGTTTTTACCGAATTTTTATGATAATGTTTATTTTTAAACAGTTATTTAGGGAGTCGAAAAAATATAAAAAAGGCCACCCTACATTATACTACTAAAAGCTATCAAAGTAATAAGCCTCATTTCCCGTTCCTTTCTCGAAGTCCGATTTGAAAAATGCTATCTAATTGTGTGCCGATAGCTATTAATAGATCATCGTTATACTCAAGTTCTAAATTGACTTGACGATCCTTTTAAAACCGTCATCGTTTCCGGTGTTTTCTGTTGTAACGGTTTGCCGGAAATACTTCACCGCAACATGTCCTCGGAATGTCCTACCCTTCACACATAACAAAGCAATGTTATGAATGAATAATTTACCATCTTCCCCCCTCCCACATTTAAGGGCGTAAAACCCCCGGCAGAAACAGGGTGGGATTGGGGGTGAAATGTAAGCAAATTGTCCTATAAACGACTTCGGCAAACCGGTTTCGAATGATGGGAACTATTTTTAAATTTCATTCATAAACATGTCCCATGGCTGTATGTACATCATCAGGAACCAACACCAACGGGAGATCACAGGAAAAAAACGGAAATCGAAATTCCAACGACAGCTGACTTTCGCAGGAAGGAAAAGAATAATATACAAATAAATAGATTTCAATGGGAAAAAAGGAATAAAGAGTAAAAATAGCACATTTCATCGAACACAGTTTAAATTGTGCGTTTAAAACAGTTTGCTTCCAAAAAATTCTCCAAAAATTGATTCGTTTCACTCGAACGGTCTGCCGTGATTGGGGTTTTGGTCAAGGTAAAGACGCTCGAAGTATTTCGTCGTTGACCTCTGGAATCTTTCACCGCCAGCCACGGTGAAGGCCATCGGCAATCGGCACGGAGCGGATGTTGTCCATCCATTTAACAATCCACACGGCCGGTATGAGGCCAGCACCGAAAAAACAAAACGAAAGAAAAACGGCCATGCCCAACGAGGTGTCATAAATGATACAATATTATTGCACCAGAGCTTCCACCGCGCACGCGGTACGTTGATCTTGAGATTTTCCTCATTTTCAGACTTTGATTAGCTGATCGTCAAATATCGTTTGATAGTTTCATCGATCATTCGTGTGGTGGGGAGAAGAACATTCGGCCGTGTTTTGTGCGATCGTTTCATAATGGGGCAAAGTTTATAATGAAAAATTGCACCACAAACCGATTGTCTAAATGAATGGAAAAAATTAATACAATTTGTTTGTGTGCGTTTCAACATGTTGCTGGTGATTTTCATTTGGTCACGGAACTTATTTTCGACTGCTTTTAAATTATTTATAGTTGTGACATTAATTAAACCTAATCAGCGCCATTCGCTTCCTTTAAGAATTAGAGTCAATAAGAAATAATCGATAAATCAAAAGTTCGCTCAAACGAGAAAAATAGGGTTAGGAAAAGTAAATTAAATATTTCAAATTTGTTTTAAAAATGTTTTGTCGTGTAGTCATTAATATTTCATTGGAAAACAAAACAAACCCATAGGTCAAATCGCGTTCTAGGAAAACGGCGATGATCGCATCTTGTCGGATGTTGCGGGCACACTTTTAGCTGATGATTAACCCACGCACCCTTTCGGAGATGATCGATGAATGATTCATTCTCGTTACAGGCAGCTTTAAAACGGTAAAGTATCTCCCGTTCGAGCGGTGAATCATTTTACCCCCGTATGGCACCAAGCGATCATTATCGTCAGAAGCCTCCCGGCGTCTGTCGTAATTCCCTTTTTTAAGGAAATGATAAGACTAACATGACTGACGAGCCTACTACTGAGTGGAGGTCCCGGTACTATGTATCATCTTATCGACACATTTCTTCATAAATCGGGTTTAATTTTGCTACCATTTAGCCACTATGATGACGCGTTCCTTGCGTACTGTGCGAGAATGTTGTTCGTTATCTGGGTTTTTAGTGTTTTCCTCGTGCAGTAGAGTAAGGTCAGTGAGTGCCGTAATTGCTGATTAAACTTCAGCTCTTTTTAATTTATAGGTAAATTGTAAAGTTTCAATGGAATTTATTAATTTCTTTTAGAAAAAAAAACGTTTGCATTCATAGTTTTCCCATTAAAATAAATCTCTTCAAACGCATTTGAAGTGAATTCGTAGTGTTTTTTTCGTTTTATTTTGGTTCACTTTTTCGTACCATATACCGTACTACAGATGGAAAAGCGCAGCGAAGTGGAACGTTTTCACAGCGGAAGCAAAACGAAATCATTAAAAGAAATAAACAAACAGCAACAAAAAAGACGTACTACTAGCACTGATATTGGGCAAGCCACCGTTAAACTGTGCCGTGGACCATATCTTCCACCAAACATTATGTTCCCCAAACCGTTAACCACCGATTTAAAGGTCAATCTCACAACGAGTACAAACCCAACTGCAACGAATAATAAGACCCGGTGAATATTCGTTCCCTTTTTTAGCTCGGTTTGCCTGTCCGTAAAGCATGGAGCAAAAGAAGGTCTTCCTTCCCAACGATTTAACATATTGGTTGGTTATGCTCTGGACTAGATCATTCGATGGAAATGGGAAACACATGCACAAGTCACAGTTGAATCCTTGATGGCCATCTTAAATCATACAATGGTGGGACATTATAATTTCTTCACCCTGACGAGTTGGAAAGCAATTCATTAATGTGAAAGGTTACCTGAGGCGTAGTCATTGCTGACCCCACATTAATGACACTTTCCCAATGTGTTATCACGCGTTTATCGTGTGAGAAGGGCCAAAGAAACGACTCCTGCAGGCACCTTCCGATGGTGTCTTTCTTCTGGAATGAAATAATTTGCTTAAGGTGTGCCATTTGTTCACGGATAGTTGAATGATGAACAACAATAACGTTTAGTGGGCTTTGGGATTATAAAATCACCACCAATCAAAATGGAACTAATGGAAATATTAATCTATCCTCTTATAGAAAAAGTTTAGGCAAAATTATGAAGGAAAAAAATGTGTAAAGTAAAAATTACTCAACCAAAATGTTGGTGGGATCAAAAAAAAGTTTTCTATTATGAGCTACATTAGAGCAATTGCCTATGCTCGTCAGTAAGACATGAATTGATAATTTTCATTTAACATTTTCAGTAGTTTACTGATGAATGTTTTCACCTCATGAGCATACCAATCCACGGAAATGTCACAATATATTATTTTTTTATCACTATCAATCATGTAGCCGCACGCAGCGGCACTGACTGACTTGGTGCGGGAACAGTACAAAATGGATACCGCCAGCGTGTGTGTGTATGTGCCTCGTACGGAAGGATTTGAATGATATCCTTCATATGTGGTAGGGTAAGAAAGGGTGTGTAGCAAGGGCTCGCCGGTCAATAGGTCATCGTCGTGGAGGCACACTCTGCTGGGGTAGGGTACCGCAACGGGTGGAAAAACCTGTAGAGCGAACGCGTCCGTATGCGTTTGCTGACCACGATTGACCGAAACCAGGATTATGATGCGGGAAAAAAGGATATTGAAAGGATTGCATGATTGTGCGGCTCCTGGCGGCCACACACACACACACACACACCTCCCATCAAACCCACCAAGTGAATTAGGTCAAGGAAGTAAACCACCACAGTGAAGCTCACGGAAGGGATAGGACAATTATTTTGTCTGCGAACTCAAAACGCCACAAGTCCACTCCCTGGACGATGTAGAGAGGTTGAAGGCAAGCAAATACCAATAAAAAAAATAAGCAAACGGATATTCCGTGCGTGACCGGTAATGGTGAATATCCTTTCTCGTTGCTGCTGTGGGCTCCAATCCAATTTTCTTGCTGTGTCATATTTTTTGTTCTCCTTTAGTGTGCGATTTTCTTTTGCACTCTTGCGGGAAAAAAATGTTGACGGGAATGTTCAGATATAAATGCCGGTACCATTCCGGTGAGTTTTACTAATCCTTGGTGTATGATGGTTTCACTTCCTGCTGGTTGCACTTGTTTATTGCCGGACGATGAACGGCTTCCGGTTGTTGGCTAATTGATTGAAATTAGTGATTGTTGGTTTTCCTTACTTCATTCCAGTGTTTCTCGTGTTTTCTCTCGTTCTGTTCTCAACAGTGTTGGTAACGATATTTGCTATTATGATAAGGAGAGAGTGTAGCGCTCAAAGAATCTTATGAGAAGAGTCCTGCATTAGAATCTTCAATAAAGAGTCATTCAGTTCTTCTCAATAAAGAGTCAGACAATTCTTGGATTGACTATCAAAAGATTCATAAATGTTTAAACAATTTTGAACGAGATTTTTAAAAGCTGAACCTTCTAGAATCTTTAAAATAGAACATCATTTGTTCGGTTTAAGGACTCATTCATTGAGTTCTGTTGCTAAGAATTGCATTCCATTATTAAGGTGAAGTTGCAATGAAATTGACACACATTCCACCGTTCTAATGTGACGCTACCCTGGCAAATTCACAGACAATGAGTCACTAAGGTCGTAACATTGTTTTATGTAGGTCACATTGAAGTATTCCACTTTGCTTGACAAGTTTATTGTCTTATTTTGTACGCAAAGGGTAACAGTTTCTGATGTACAATTAAATTTACTCATTTTTCTAAACAATTAAACTGTTATCGCAAATGTTAAAGTCATAAAGTCAGACTATCATTACATTATAATTACTAGCCACTTTGTAACAGCCCATAGTGTGAGGTTTCAACTTTCAATTACCGACGTACTGCAGCACACCCAATTTTGCCGTTCATCGACTTTGAAACATTTATGAATAATTTATATACCAATAGTATCGTTCTATATGTAACGGCATAGATTTTCACATTACAGCCAACTTTCCCGAGCAGCAAATGGTATGAAAATAGGAGGCTTCTTCCTATCGTGTCCATGTTCCATTCCTTCGGACGGAATGGGCCGGCATTAGCCAGATGCTTACTCATCGCGGTAGTGTTATTCTGGTGTAAAGCTGCGTAGGAATGGCACTTGAAGGCTGGAAAAGTGAACATTGCCCAATGATTGAAGCGTAATTGGATTTCACCGTGTGTTTGGCGTCTGTTGGCGTTCGAGACGTTTTATGGAACCTGTTTCAATGCCATGTTTCCGTTGCGATTGTTGCATCAGACACAATATGCAGTTTGCGTGTTAGTTTTTAATTTTATTATGTTATTACAACTTGTTTTGAACAAAATTTTTATTAATATAAAATCGATAAGTTTGAGCTCGAAATGATTCATTTTCATTTCAACACACGATTGATCCCGATTGGATGCATTTGCTGCGCAAAGGAATTCGACATTAATTTCCTTCACGTATGCATACTGCCAGATCACATTCCATAAACCCGATCTATGCACTCAACCACTCAAGAGTGCAACCACTCAAGATGCACACAGTGCAACGCTTCCGCGATCGCTGCACCGGGAAACACATACTCTCTCTCTCTCTTTCTCTCTCTCTCGCACTCACGTGTGGCTTTCCTTTCCGAATGCTCCCCGCCTCTGTCCAACGAGAAGATTAGCTGACGCATCTAATGAATAGGGAAAGATGCTTGAAAAATAGTTTTACACCAGCAGCACTTCACTACCACCATCTCACGGAAACTGTGCTGGTAACAAAACACCGGAAATCTGTCGGCGGCGAGAAACTCTCGAAAGATCGCCGCGGAACAGCAGCGGTGTGTGCAAATGGGGGAGAAAGTTGAACAAAAAAAATGCTACGCAACAATATCTAACAAACCTGTTAGTGGGGAGAGGGAAAAGGAAGGGATAAAAGGAAATGTTACAGTAATAATAGACAGGTGAGTTAAACTATTTTTATTCTCAATGGCTGACGAAGTAACGCATTATAGCATGGAAATCAATTGTAATTTTAAACCCCCTATTTTGTACAGAATAATATAGATTTATAGTTTAAATCTTATTACATAAATGTGAGAGAGCAAAGACAAGATAGAAAAATGCACACAGTTTGTTGTTTACCAGTTTTGTGGGCAAGGGTGTCAAACCTTGTTGGAAAAATGAGCATACAAATAAGGTTAAGCAGTTGTAACTAGTGTTGGGTCAAGTAGCTCTTTTACAAGAGTGGAGCGCACCGCTCTCGCTCTCTAAAGTGTGCGGTGCGCTTGAGGTAGCTCCACACGGAGCGCTGCACACAGGAGCGATTGTGCGATGCGCTCCCAGGAGCGAAGTTTCCCACCACAAGGAGCACTGCACGCAGGAACGATTCCTGCGATACACCTACCTCTTTTTCCCGTGAGCTGTGCGGGAGCGCGCACAATAAGATGACCGGAGCGATTGAAATACCTCTTTCGCTCTTGACCCACTAGCTATAGCCTTAGAAAATTTTCAAGTTTTTATATTTTTTTATATTTTTTTATTCTTTTTTTATTCTTTTTTTTTTGTTTAAAACATTATTTGAGTGAAAAGAAACTTATTTGAACCAATTGGCATTAAAATAAATCAATTTAATTTTTTTTGCAAAATTTCTCAAAAAAATGGCAAGGGGTACCCCTTATGAAATTTTCGAGTTGTAAAAACTGAAAACTATAACGGAAGGTGTGCTTTGCACGAGCTTACAATCACGAATGACCGCGTTGACCGTTTATTGTTCTGACATTTCTTTTTGACAGTTAAGATAATTAGAGTATGGTATGACATCTTATTATATTTAAATTCCTAACTATCTACAGCTCGGCCGTCCTGACCCCAAATTGTCCTCAATTTTGTGTTTTAATTTCCCAAGTGTTGCGTATTATAACTCGATCAATCGCCAGCAAGGGGCACAATCCACCTTCTTAATTTGTCTGATTCCAAAACTCCGTCATAAGGTATCTGCGTAATTTGAATCCCGTCAATATCCCTAATTACATATCTATCGTTAGGTAAGCGTTTGTGAATTACGTATGGACCCTTGTATCTGGCGATAAGCTTTTTGTTAGAGTTGACTGTGTTATCTATATTTTTTATCACTACAAACTCTCCTTCTTTGAATTCTGTAGCTGGACGGTAGTTTTTGGCATGCTGTTTTTCATTGGTTTTTTGCGATTTTAAAATATTAGAAGAAGCTTCAGCGCGTATCACTTCTAGCTCTGAGGGTACTTTGTTTTTATCATCCAGATATTCGGTTAAGTGGTCTACTGCAGGACCTCGCTGATCTACGCCAAAAAGTAACATAGCCGGGGAAAACCGAGTTGAAGAGTGAATTGTATTGTTAAGTGCGTACTCCGTGTATAGCAATTGAAGCACCCAATCAGAATGATCGGTTTGATTTGATAATTTGCTTAATATAGGGCGAATTACTCGGTTCACTCTTTCTACTTGGCCATTAGCTTGTGGCGATCCCGTGGCATTTAACACGTGAGTAATTCCTCGACACGATAGAAAATTGGAAAATGCAGCCGAAGTAAAACACGTACCACGATCGCTCACTATTCTTTTGGGGCGACTGTAGTAGGAAAATTATTGTTTCAAGGCATTGCATACTTCGCGGGTGCTAGTGGAAGAAGTTGGATATAGTTTGACGAATTTGGTAAATGCATCTATTACTACAAGTAAATACTTTTTCTTCAAGGTTGATGTGGGCAGTGGTCCAAAATGGTCAATGTGTAATGTGTGAAAAGGGTAGGGTTCTTTTTGGATACTGTGCAGGTTTCTATTGTTAGTTCTAGCAGGAGCGGTATAAAGAACGCACTTTAAACAATTATTTATGACGTTTGTTATCCGTGTTTTTCTATTGGGGAACCAGTAATGTTTATCAATTTGAGTGCAACATTTGTCGACTCCAAGGTGTCCTATTTGTTCGTGAATTGAACGAATAAGATTATTTATCATTTCCGTAGGTACGTATAGTTTTAATCTGTTTGAAGTGGATAGTTTATATACAATATCGTCTTGCAACTCGTAACCTTCAACGTTGTTCGTTTCTAATTCCCTTTTCAACGCTTGTATAGTAGGATCTCTAGCTTGGGCAACGCGTATTTGGAAGTCGATATCAACATCATCAATTGCAGCTGCAAGTTCTAATCTACTCAAGGCATCTACATGGCTCATTGCTGTCCCCGGACGGTGTTGGATTGTGTAATCATAATTCTCTAAGAAAAGTGACCAACGCGCTATTTTAGCGGATGCGTTCCTATTTTTCAATGTCTCCACTAAAGAGTTGCAGTCTGTTAAAATCTTTATAGGGATGCCATGAACATATGCGTGAAACCGTTTGAGGGCATAAATCACCGCAAGTGTTTCGAGCTCGTAGCTGTGTAGTTTGGCTTCTTCAGTAGAAGTGGTCTTTGAAAAATACGAAATTGGGTGAAATTTGCCATCATTCTGTTTTTGTAAAAGTACTGAACCAAAAGCCGAAGCACTGGCGTCACAATGAAGCTCTGTTTCGCGTTCCGGGTCATATACAGCAAGTACTGGAGCCACTATTAGTTTATCTTTAAGAGTTACGAATGCCCTTTTGCAATTATCGTCAAAATTAAACAAAACATTATTTTTCAAAAGATTTGTTAAAGGTTTTGCTATGGCGGAAAAATTAGGTACAAATCTACGGAAAAAAGAAAATAATCCCAAGCATTGTTGAACTTCTTTCACGTTACGCGGAAAAGGGTAATTTTTAATAATTTTAACATGTTGGTCACTAGGACATATACCTGAAGAGTTAATTTTATACCCTAAATAGTCTAACTCATCATAAGCAAACTTACATTTATCAAGCCGGAGTTTTAACTTATTTTCGCTTAGGGTACGTAGCACTTCTCCGACCAGTTGTAGGTGCTCACCAAAATCCTTAGATGCGATTAGTATATCGTCGATATATACAACTAATTTTTCTTCTTCAATAAATTTCCTTAATATTGTATTTATAAAACGCTGAAACTCGGCAGGTGCATTTTTTAACCCAAAGGGCATACGAGTATACTCATATTGCCCATCTGGAGTAACAAACGCCGTATACTTAATCGAATCCTCGTGCATCTGCACTTGGTGAAAACCGCTCTTTAAATCCAGAAGGGTAAAACACTTTTTATTTCCCAAATGTTCCAAACACGATTCTATGAGCGGCAGTGGGTAGTTATCTCGGAGAGTAACTTTGTTCAATGGTCGATAGTCGACGCATTTTCTAATTTCACCATTTTTCTTCCTAACTAGAACAAGTGCAGAGGCGTAAGGTGAGTTACTTGGTCTTACTATACCAGCTTCCAATAACTCCTTCACGATTTCTTTAACTTTGTTCCTTTCGCCAAATGAAAGACGTCTAGGTTTTGTGAATATAGGGGTATTATGAGTAAGGCTTATTCGCATTTTGTGAGTTGTTGGCACAACTTGTTTTTCTGGGTAATTTTCGTAATTATTAAATATTATTGTCTTCATATCGCTTTGTTGTCCTTTAGATAAATGTCCTCCTATATTTATAACGCTTGTTTCATTTACAACGTCTATAGCGCACATTTCAGTGAAAGTTTCAATAAATTGTCTTCCGTGTTCGCATTGTTTTGGAATTAGATCGGAGTTTGTAGTATTCTTAGAATCAGACATAACAAATCCCTTATGTACCCCAACTGGTTTCTTGATCGAATCATGCAATAGACCCAAAGTTTGAAGCTTTTGGAAAACAACCGGCTTTATTGTATTCAAAGTTTTATTCACATTTAATTTCATCAGTTCAGGAATGGTATAAGTTTTACGAAATTGAGCAAGAAAAATGAAAAGTTCAGATAATAAATCTCTCCCTATTAGCAAGGGTAATGACATGGAATTTTTAGGTAAGATAATAAAAATATGATTGAAGATTTTGTTTCGAAAGCGTATACGTAGTTCAATTTTTCCAAGAATTTCTAGTTGTATGTTTCCTATTCCACGGAATCTACTCGGTTGAGGAATACCAAATTGTTGTCCCGGAATGATGCTCTCATTGATAAAACTCCTAGAACTGCCAGAATCAAAAAGACAGGTTGTCTTAAACCATGTGCCACAAACTTTGGTCTTTGGAAAAGCAACACTCACCTCTTGGAAGGGATCTAGCTTAACAATATTTCCATCCTTTTCAAAATCTCCAACTTCCTCATTATCCTGAACTGCAGCTACTATTGGTGAATGTTTGGTGATCTCGGGACAATTGCGGATGATATGAGTTGTGCTTCCGCATTTAAAACAGGAACCTGGAGTACGACGTGGTTTTGTACATTGCGATGCATGATGCCCAAAATCCGAACAGTTGTAACATCTCTGTCCGTTTCGCTCTGTCACCATCTCTTTGCCTGTGTTCGTCTTCGAAGCATTCGCACTGTAGGAGGATGGGTTTCGAGTATCTTGGGTTTTGCGTATCAGAAAATGCGTTTCGCGACGTTTGATGAAATCTATTAGCTCATAGATATCACTGTAATCTCTTGTGATTAAGCAGTTGTAGATTGGGTCACGAGACAGCCCTTTGATGGCGTATGTGATTATGGCCTCCTCGCTCACTCTGCCTTTTTTCCCAAGTGCATTCACACGATACACATAGCTATTGTACGATTCACTTGGCTTCCTAGACACCGATGCTAGCTGACTATGTATCAGAGCTTCGTTAGCTTGGTCGGGAAATGCCTTTTTTATTTCTTCGGCGAACTCATCGAACGTTTTTATTGTGTTGCGGAAACCATCAAACCATTCCCGAGCCGCTCCGGTTAGTCGACCGCTTGCGTACAGCAATTTCGTTCTGTCTTGCCAGCTGTAAATTTCACTATTATGCCGAATAGTTTTCAACCACTGGTTGATACCAAGGCCGTCGGAAAATTCCGGTATTAGGTATTTTACTTCTTCGGGATGCGCCAATTTTCCGTCCGTATTGGGATGTCGTAGCTCCATTGCCTTAATTTTTTCCTGTAGGGCTATTATTTCGGCACGAAGGCTGGCTTCACTGATTTTCTCGTGAACTATGGTTTTTTCAATGGCGTCGTCTTTACAAACACTGTTTCGCGTGTATTCCGCCATCTTTGTGTCGACCGTCGGCGAAGCTTCGGCTAAGATTATGGCGTCACCGATGCACGTGTTTTCTTGCGAAGAGATCCCATTGTTCTCTGTACACTCATCTGCTTTCACTACATTCTCCTCGTACATGCGACGGAGCTGTGAAATGGTTGCCGTCGGGGACACTTCAATGTTGGCGGCAGCCAAAGCACACAAAATTTCGTCCTTCGTCGGCATATTTCCAAATAGGGTGTTCCAAATATGGGTTCTTATCCCACTTCTGAATTGTAAAAACTGAAAACTATAACGGAAGGTGTGCTTTGCACGAGCTTACAATCACGAATGACCGCGTTGACCGTTTATTGTTCTGACATTTCTTTTTGACAGTTAAGATAATTAGAGTATGGTATGACATCTTATTATATTTAAATTCCTAACTATCTACAGAGTTGAAATTTTTTTTTAATTTTTTTTCTGATTTTTTCTGATTTTTTTTAATTTAAAGCATTATTTGAGTGAAAAGAAACTTATTGCAACAAACTCGCATTCAAATATACCACATTTATAAATTTTGCTACATTGCTAAAAAATGAGTGAAATTTTACATTTTCTCAAACAGGGTATGGAACTTGGTTCCTCGAATAACTTCTGACACAGACATCTGAGAGCATGGCCGTCCAAGAAGAAAATGTAGCCATTGGTGCCATGTTTCGACCACAGTTTAAAGATTGGCGATCCGTTGGATACCGACAGAGTTATAGTTAAAACTTGGTGCAAAAATGAGCCTAGGAGATAGACAATTTTATAGATTTTTTTGTTATTTTATTACAAATTTTCAATCTTTTTCAATTTAAAGCATTATTTGAGTGAAAAGAAACTTATTTGAACCAATTGGCATTAAAATAAATCAATTTAATTTTTTTTTGCAAAATTTCTCAAAAAAATGGCAAGGGTTACCCCTTATGAAATTTTCGAGTTGAAATTCTTTTTCAATTTTTTTTTAGATTTTATATTCTTTTTTTAATTTAAAGCATTATTTGAGTGAAAAGAAACTTATTGCAACAAATTCGCATTCAAATATATCACATTTGTACATTTTGCTACATTGCTCAAAAATGAGTGAAATTTTACATTTTCTCAAACAGGGTATGGAACTTGGTTCCTCGAATAACTTCTGACACAGACATCTGAGGGTATGGCCGTCCAAGAAGAAAATGTAGTCATTGGTGCCATCTATCGACCACAGGTTAAAGATTGGCGATCAGTTGGATACCGACAGAGTTATAGGAAAAACTTGGTGGAAAAACGAGGAAAATTTTACATTTTCTCAAACAGGGTAATGAACTTGGTTCCTCGAATAACTTCTGGCACATACATCTGCGGGTATGTCTGTCCAAGAAGAAAATGTAGCCATTGGTGCTATCTATCGACCACAGGTTAAAGATTGGCGATCCGTTGGATACCGACAGAGTTATAGGCAAAACTTGGTGCAAAAATGAGCCTAGGAGATAGGCAATTTTATAGTTTTTTTTTATTTTATTACAATTTTTCAATCTTTTTCAATTTAAAGCATTATTTGAGTGAAAAGAAACTTATTTGAACCAATTGGCATTAAAATAAATCAATTTAATTTTTTTGCAAAATTTCTCAAAAAAATGGCAAGGGGTACCTTTATGAAATTTTCGAGTTGAAATTTTTTTTTAAATTTTTTTCTGATTTTTTATTCTTTTTTTAATTTAAAGCATTATTTGAGTGAAAAGAAACTTATTGCAACAAATTCGCATTCAAATATATCGCATTTATAAATTTTGCTACATTGCTCAAAAATGAGTGAAATTTTACATTTTCTCAAACAGGGTATGGAACTTGGTTCCTCGAATAACTTCTGACACAGACATCTGAGGGCATGGCCGTCCAAGAAGAAAATGTAGCCATTGGTGCCATCTATCGACCACGGCGATCCGTTGGATACCGACAGAGTTATAGGCAAAACTTGATGCAGAAATGAGTAAAATTTTACATTTTCTCAAACAGGGTATGGAACTTGGTTCCTCTAATAACTTCTGGCACATACATCTGAGGGTATGTCTGTCCAAGAAGAAAATGTAGCCATTGGTGCCATCTATCGACCACAGGTTAAAGATTGGCGATCCGTTAGATACCGACAGAGTTATAGGCAAAACTTGGTGCAAAAATGAGCCTAGGAGATAGGCAATTTTATAGATTTTTTTGTTATTTTATTACAATTTTCCAATCTTTTTCAATTGAAAGCATTATTTAAGTCAAAAGAAACTTATTTGAACCAATCGGCATTAAAATAAATCAATTTAATTTTTTTGCAAAATTTCTCAAAAAAATGGCAAGGGGTACCCCTTTTGAAATTTTCGAGTTGAAATTTTTTTTAATTTTTTTTTCTGATTTTTTATTCTTTTTTTAATTTAAAGCATTATTTGAGTGAAACGAAACTTATTGCAACAAATTCGCATTCAAATATATCACATTTAAAAATTTTACTACATTGCTAAAAAATGAAGACAATTTTACATTTTCTCAAACAAGGTATGGAACTTGGTTCCTCGAATAACTTCTGGCACAGACATCTGAGGGCATGGCCGTCCAAGAAGAAAATGTAGCCATTGGTGCCATCTATCGACCACAGGTTAAAGATTGGCGATCCGTTGGATACCGACAGAGTTATAGGAAAAACTTGGTGCAAAAATGAGCCTAGGAGATAGGCAATTTTATAGATTTTTTTGTTATTTTATTACAATTTTTCAATCTTTTTCAATTTAAAGCATTATTTGAGTGAAAAGAAACTTATTTGAACCAATTGGCATTAAAATAAATCAATTTAATTTTTTTTGCAAAATTTCTCAAAAAAATGGCAAGGGGTACCCCTTATGAAATTTTCGAGTTGAAAATTTTTTTTGAAATTTTTTTCTGATTTTTTATTCTTTTTTTAATTTAAAGCATTACTTGAGTGAAAAGAAACTTATTGCAACAAATTCACATTCAAATATATCGCATTTATAAATTTTGCTGCATTGCTCAAAAAAATGGTAAGGCCTTAGGAAATTTTCAAATGGGAGCGCATCGCACAATCGCTCCTGTGTGTAGCGCTCCTTGTGGTGCGTAACTTCGCTTCTGGGAGCGCATTGCACAATCGCTCCTGTGTGTAGCGCTCCGTACGGAGCTACCTCTTTTTCCCGTGGGCTGTGCGGGAGCGCGCAAAATAAGATTAGCGGAGCGATTGAGGTACCTCTTTCGCTCTTGACCCAACACTAGTTGTAACTTTTGCACCTTTAATGTTCCAGTATTTGCAGTTGGAGTCTGTGATTAAAATTTGAATTTAAACAAATAATACTAAAAACACTGAAACTTTGCTATGAGTTTGACACTCTTGCATATGAAAGAATCCCTACAAGTGTGCACGATCGCTGCCCGTAGTGTGGCGGGGTAATCCAACGCGCCAAAGGGCCGACTCTGGATGGTTCCTGCGCTTCTCTCGAGTGCCGTGAGTATGCTGGCACGCTGTTGTAACGGACACAAACATAGGAGAGAACCATAGCAGAGTGAAAACATAGTTGTATGGGAACAAGGGGCAAAATGCCAGCGCGAATGGATTTTGTTTTAGTGTGATTTTGAAGTATTGTAAACGCCTTGTTAATGAGTAAAAATGATTTAAATTCTTCTTCTTCTTCTTCTTGGCTTAACGACCTTACAGGTCACGCCGGCCATTCCTGGCTTACTAGACTTATTTTACCACGTAGCCGGATAGTCAGTCCTTGCTACGGGGGAACGGTCCGGATGGGATTTGAACCCGGTCCGGCCTTGTGGACTGGCGCCGTTTATCACATGCACCACCGGACCGCCCCCTTTAAATTAGTAATCCTTAAACAAATGATAAGAAGGAAAATTATTTGAAAATTAAATGAATGACTTCAATGCTTTCATTATGCCTATAGAATGATGATTATAAACATAGAATTTTAGTAAAACCGCTTGTTTGTAGATGAACAAAAATTATTAACCCTGGACAGAAGAGTATATTTCTTGATGATCATTTTGACATCTGTCATTTGTAAAAGCAATAAGAAAAAATAATAAAAACAAGTAAAAACCCTGGTAAGACGCGGAAAAACCTTGCTCCGTATATTACCACAAAAATAGTCCGAAATCCCCCTAAAATCCACTTGGTTTACATGTTCAAATTTTTTTTCTTCTTTAGTGATTTTCATTGTTCAACATTTGTAAATTGACAGCAGCAAAAAGACGTATCAAACCATCCAACACTTCTCAGAGTAATGCGGTTTTAGAGCGCGTGCTTCGAGGTGACATTTTAGCTCCATCTTCCCCTAATAGTGGTAAAGAGAGCGTCTGGTGTACGGTACCACCTATTGTTTGGTTTCCGCGACGCATTACTAGAAGGTTGTTCTTCGAACTCGCCAAGTCGCGCCGGGTATCGCGGCTTTTCTACGCGCTCGCGAGCGAAACCTCAGCAATCCGACCATCGATCTTCCCGTTCGGTACGGGCAGCGCGATCGTGCGTACGTGTTTTTCCACCGATTTGAAATGAAACTCAAACAGGCCAGCGTGAGAGAGTGCTTGTTTGAATCTTTTAATTTACAGTAAGCAGCCGAGAGTGTACGTGCACTGTAACATCGTTCACCTCTTTGTTGTGTCTGCGATAAAGTCAATCAATACGGCAACAAACAAATCGGTACGCGCGTACTTCGACGACGACCCTCTCGGGGTTCGAATCTTTCCCTATCTTTGCTCCTGTCTGTCAGAAGGGATGAAAACTTTCCCTCCCCAGTTTCGGCGGTGACAAAAAGGCACATTGAAAGAGAGTGAGTGTGTGATAAGAAAAACAATAGTTAAGTGCGCGGTTCTGTAACGCTGTAACGGGGTAAAAGAGCATTCACGTACGCTCCTGCAGTCAGTGGCTCGATCGATCGTGGCGAAGGGTGTTTCAGCATAACAGTGTGGCCGTTACCTTGCATTTCTCCCAAGAAATGTTGGTACTGTGAGTGCGTGCAATGAACTTACGAATGGTGTGTCTTGTGTGCAGCGACGTTAAACCTTGCCTGCAAAACAAACAACATACATGCACGCCGTACGCATCATAATTGGCCCGGAAGCAGCTTAGACGACGGTGTGCATTCGGCTCCGTACCTCGTGACAACGGTGGTAAATCTTTTGTTGTTTTTTTTTTGCTACAATGTTGCTAGCGATAAGCGTGATCGTGCGTGGTTAAAGATTTGCTGGAATTTCTGTCATATGAAACGAAAGGAATCAACAAGAAAAACCGGAATAACACGATACCCTTGGACGAATCTAATTCGGTGCTCAAGGCAAAAGACGCACATTTTTGAAGGCTCTTCTTCCGTGTTGTCTGCCATAAAATATCTTGTAGTTGTCGGGCCATTTGGTACCCGTTGTTGTGTGAGTGTTTAGAATCGGTTTCTTCGAGGATAGAGCCTTTCAGTTGGAAGTGAAAAAAAATATATATCTCCATTCTAACGCCGAACGACCTTAAAAAGCATAAGGGATAAGAAGGGTCTCCTTACCATTATAAGACCGTCGTGCATCGTCCGTCATCTGGTTCAAAACTGTGACCGTTTTGTGGCTCTATATGTGTGTGCGTGTTTCGTACCGTTGTGTGAGTGTATTTCCTACTTCTACGTCCGAACGATGTCATATTACGCACCGAAAGCAAAGCCGGGTGGTGGCACCTTGAGGGCCGTGTACGAGAAACTATACAGCAACTGTTCAACATTCCGCAAGCTGCACTATGAAGTAAGTTGTGGGGGCTGCCTTCACGCTAATGTCCGGAGCATGTGACGCAAGGTATCCATCGGGGGCACCAACAAGACACGTTCTATTTCTCGACCATTCCATCCGGCGTTAGTTTAGCTTAGATTCTTCGGGTAGAGTTGACGTACTGTAGGATGAATTCAACTTCCACCGGTAGAGATCACTTGATCAGATCTTCGGACGACTGATTACGTCCCCTATATTAGAATGGAGTATCACTAAAAATAAACCGAAAATGTTTCGAAAACGATGGTGGATCTTTCGTTAAGAAGCATAAATAAACAGTGGGTGCGAGTTTTCCCCCTATTTTCCCACGTACTTTCGGACAACTTTCTGACTGAGAATGATGATCGCTCATTAATGGGTCAAAATAGAACGAAATAGGTATCGTGTCGCGCATTGACCGGCCACCAACCGGTCAGCATTTTCTTTATATGATATTGTGGAAAATTGCGCCGCAAAGAAATTATGTCAAACCGAAACCATCGTCGTCTTTAAATTGAGCTTGATCGTTGAAGAATAGAGATGAATGGATAATTTTGGTTTTTGGTTTATGTCATGTGTTGGAGGGATTGACGACGCATATTTTTGTACAGATATGTATTTTTGCTGTTTTAGTATGTGTAGCAGCAGTTTAGTAGCGCAGAGGTTATACCAGTCAGCTGAATTTCCCACTTGCGCGGAAGCCACACAAATCGAAGCGAAACTAAAAACCGTTCACCTCATCACGAATTGCGCCAACGAAATGCAACCGATGTCGTTCTGTTGGCTTTATTTATTTGTTTATTAAAGAAACTGTAGAAGCAAAACATATTTAGGGAGATTTTTCTCCGTATGATGTATACATCTTCCAGTTGTTATGTTTTTTGTCGATGTTGTATTTTATTTCAAAGTAAATACGTCTGAAACATTAAATTACGATGATTCATCCATGGAACAAAGTTCTAGAAAGGTTACTTGTGTGAGGAGAACAGGTTTGAATGGATTTGTTTAACGTCAAAGACGTTCGACAACTAAGTAAAAGTAATGCGAAACCATTAAGATTACGTTTTATTTTGCGGTCAACAATCGATCGGTTTAGACGACTGTGGGGCTTTTAGAGTAGAAGGAAGTCATTTCTGGACGTGTGATAAAGCATCTTATGATCATGATCGTGTGTTTTACTGACGTTCTATAATTGAGTGTTTTTTTGAATATTTAATCTGGTTTTTGTAGCTTAACAATACATTTTCCATTTTGCTAACATTTCCAGTACCATTAATTATGTTGCATAATGCCATTATTTAGGCTTACACGTTGAGGGCACGTTCCATTAGCACACACCTCCAAACCTCTAAACACATTTACATACTATCAAGAGGTCTTTAGACTCTTGAGATTTAGCAACAATTCACACCACTGCTAAACACGTGCTAAACGATTAGAGAACAAAAATCTGAGACGCTGCAGAGGTGTGTGTTTTCGCAACACACTAGCATATGCATTACCGGTTGTCAACTAGTGCTCCCCAGTTGGAACTCTGTGCATATAATCACAGGAACTTGAAAGAGTCACACTTTGACAACCTCTGCCTTAGTACAAACCATTTCCCCAGCGAGTAGCTCAAACTAGTAGCACTGTGTAACCACTTAAACTGTGGTGCCGTCAAGAGGTGTACTTGAACCAAGTTAACACAATATATCTCTGGAGTGGCTTATGTATGCACTTTGGAAAGCTCTAGGCGTTAGACGAGAAGTACGACAACGTCTGTGCGTCCTTGACAACATGATCTCCATCGGCAATATGATAATCATCGGTGTCGTGATGTTGTGCAACGGAATTCCAGTCAATCGCGTCCCATTCATACAGCATCGCACGGTGTAGAGGATACTAAACTTCCCCACAGAATGTTCTCCGACTTCCGTTTGGTTGTTAACTTTAGTGTTTTGTTGTTTTACATCTTCTCTACCACTGACATTCTTCCCAACTTTCTATTAGCAGAAGATTTATTTGCAACCCGGCGAGACTGAACGAATTGTTATTGGGAATCAATTGAAGCTAATTAATATTGCTGCGGTTGGGAATTTTGCTGGATCACAGTCCGAGTGTCTTACATTTCCCGACTTCCTGATCGTTCACCGAGATTCGAACTTTGAGCTTTCGAGCTCTGGTGGATCTTTGTTGTGTTTTACTACACGATGAACCGATCACACGATCGACGCATTTCACATACAGAAGGTTTCTCCGTTGGTGCTGATGAGATGTTGGTTCGGTTTATAATTATTTATAGATCCGTCCCTTCGAATGGTGAGTGTTCTACCGCGACCAGTCCTACGTGCGGATGTTTACTGATAGTCGTCTCCACGGCGCAACCAAACACAGCTGACCGTAGCACAAAGCGTACGGTTGTGAGTGACGTTCGCGAACACCGGAATGAGTGCGGAAATTAGCAATTCGTTTGCATTGGCGCGGATCGTTGCAAATATAAATATCGATCGACCGGCACAGATTAGCTGCGTGCTTTTGGCCGATAAACGGGCACAGCTGTTCTCGGAGCAAGTCATCGAGGTGCGATGTGAAGACCACCCGGAGTAGGAGTATGTAGGAGTTTGCGAACGATTATCCAAAAAACGTGTCTCCATTTGTCCAACACGTCTGCCCATCTGTACACGCTACCGGCTGAAAACAAACATCGTTTAATTCTGGCTGAAAGCAACACCCGATTCCCGATTGTAGATAGCGATCGATTGCTATAGACAGTGACAGTGTGCGAGCGAGAACAGAACCATTTTGTGTGACCCTTATTCGGTGCACGGAATGGGACGGATGGCGCATAAGTTATTAGCCTGCTAGATACCATTTTCGGTGGCAGGAAGGAAACGAACGCGTATGCAAATGTGCACACATTACTCATTGCATTTTTATAACCTGCTGCTAATGGTACTAATGGACGTAAACACTTGGCACTGGTGTAACAGTGTGTAGCGTGCTGTGTGCGATAGGAAATCCTTTCAACCTTTGGCCATGTAGTGTGCTGCGGTGCTAATGAAATGTGTCAACTTGTTATTTTTTCGCATTTTGTTTTTTAATGCTAACAACAAAGCACATTACAATACCAAAGCAATTGATCAATTTAGACGCGAAGCTGATACACGATAACATTTACCGCCACAAACTTCTTCGCCGTGGGCAAGGTGATGATAATGGCAGTCAGATAGAGATAGATACGCCCTGAACTGTTGCAAGATGAGTGACAAGTAGTACACACTCTGCTATTGTCATCATCGTTTACCATCGTTGTCACACATCAAGGCCGCCCCGAGTGTGAGTGATCAAATGCAGCATCATCATTAGCGCTTAAGGCACAGCTTCCATCTCGGTGCTCGTGCACTCGTGTACTCCGCGCACAGGTACATGCGCACGTAGCGTACGAGTAGTGCGATATACTAAGGCTATCTGAAAGCTGAAAAGATGGATGACTTAGCTATTGAGTAGTTGGTAGCGTCAATCAAAATGAAACCCTACGCGTAATCTCGCCTGGTGCGGTAGAAGAACATTATCATCACCGGGTTAGTACGATGATAAGGAGAAGGTTTTTTTGCTTGTATACCTTGGCATTGCAAATAGGAAACTACGAGCACATCCATCATTTTGGCGATAGGCAGTTGAAGAAAAAAAATAGCGTATTTGATTAAAAAAAGGAAAGTTGTTTCATTTTATTTGCATTCGTGTTTTAATGTGCTAGCAATCTTCTCGATCGTAGGCTATAGTGATTCTAGTACAACAAGGTACAGGTTCTTTGAATAATTCAAAGTTATGCCGCTCGAACATCGGCAGGTTTTACAGCTTCATTTACAATAGCGTATCGTGTGGTCGAGAGGGAATTCGACGCTTGACACAACGAATGAATTATTACAAACCTGACAATGTTCGAGTAGTTTTATGGTCTAGTGATAAGTGAATTTATTCCATTCCTCCCCCCGGTACTGAAATGCTATTGTCTGTGTACCTCACTAATGAACTAAAGTCATACGCTATCATTATCATCAATTAGTTGTACCTCGTGGTTTCCCTTTTTTTTATCTACCGCCCGCATCATTGTTTTGTGAGGAGAAAGAAATGAGTTGACTCGTTTGGTTCTGCTGTCATCTCTGACTAAACATCGCATATAAGTAAGGTCACGATCTCGTTTTGGTCATGGGTCATCGTTAGTCTACTGATACAATAGATAAAACGATTAAATATTAGTTGGAGTTTGACATTTCCATACCTTACGGGGGGCTAATGATGCTCTTATCGTTTGATGCGTGTGTGATAATATTGGATGGAAAATTCCAAAATAGAAACGTAATGGTTTTGTAGCTAGTTTTGTTAATGTTCGTAGTAATTTGTTTCCTTATCGTCGCACTGTTCCGTTTCAATCGTTTCAATCCCACAAAAAAAGTGTACCACTGAAGCTGTTGGAGTGTTCGCTTCTCCAATCAAGCCGATCGTACAGGCGTCGCGGCTTTGTGTCTGGTAAAGATGTCAAATAAATATTTCTCAGCAATCAAGGTCCAACCATTTGAAAGGCAAGATGAATCAGATACTCGAAGTGCAGCACGCCGTAGAAGTGATCGCGAGAGTTGAACAATGTGCGAATGCCATTGCCTGAGGTTGGTGATAATAATTTTGTTTACTTACAAGCTGTTACTTTGAAGTGGGTCGTTGAATGGCGTACACATAGGTGTAGCTGAGAGTTACAAAAGGTAGAGGTTTGTTTTGTTAACGCGGATAGAACATTCCACTGGCCAGGGAAGGGATTGTCCAAAAACCTCAGCCGCCTCAACAGGAGTGTATAATTTACAACGGCAATTCACGACGGTGCACACCCTATTTACTACTGATATTTTGACTTCGGATGTTATCGTTCGGGCACGGAACGTACCGAAGGCAGCTTGAAAACGTTGCCCCAAATCAACCTCGAACCTGGACAGTCTTTGCTTACTAATTTGTTCCAAAAAATTGACTACCCCTTTCCAAGATAACGATCCGCTTTGACGTGCTTTGTACGCTAGATGGAGAGTGAGATTATTTTATCTAGTTGCGATAGTGATGCTATCTGTGGTACACGCGTCGCAGGAATTACATACCTTCGCGGGGTCTCCTGTGACAGCTGCATCAACATTGCGGCAAACGTCAGCCCCTTTCGTCAGCTCCACGTCGTTCCGGGACGTCGTCGTCGTCTCTTGGGTGGACAACACCGTATGCACCCGTAGCTGTGTATGATGATTTGTACAAACTTCTACGGTGTATAGCGATAAAGCAAATTAAATAAAACGGGAAGGATAAACAACTGAAAACGTTAGAGCTCCTGCGTTGTTTGGGGAACGGGTTTGATTTATAAAGATTTTGTTTTGAGTTGTGTGTATTTTATTTTTTCTTCGATAACTTCATAAATACAATGTTCAAAGGTATTTTAAATGAAAATATTCATCTAACATCGGGAAACTAAATTTTCAAGGTGATGTGTATTTTTTTAAAATTAGTATAGTGTTAAAAATATACACTTGAATATGTTCACAACATTATACAGCACACACTGTACATCTGATAAGATTGTGCAGCAATAGCTTGAACAGAAAAAGAGAACGGGAACTCAACTGACGAGTCACCCATCCACCACGGACGATCGCTATATGCGCTGATTCGACACAATGACGACAACGATGACGATCATACACACAGCCATAGCTGTTAAAGCCCTACCATTCCGTAGCACGTCTCGCTCGAGAATCACTTGCGGTAGAACTGTACGGTGCGTCGGTTGTGTTTCAGTGCATTCGGTCTGGTTCACCGTTTCTTTAGTTCCCGGCAGCAGCTTGCGACCTCGATCGTATTTTATGCGCCTGTTATTTCCTGCCCGCTAAAGAAACGCTGGTGCGCGTGTACCGGCGTGAGCCATTTTTGTGTGATTCATCGGTTCGTTTGTTGTGTCTCTTTCGGTGCGTACGATGAAGGTGATCCTCAAGACGGCATGGCCCACGACAAAGATCATACAAAGGCTTTCGTCCACGTACAGTGTGTATCCTTGGAGCTACTTACCGTGCCAGGCAAGTGTGGGTTTGTGGCTGCTCAAAATTTTTGGTGTACCGTTGAAGAAAAAGGACATTTATTTACTACAACAAAAAAAACATAACGAAGTTACCTTGTTAAGTTGAACAAAAACAATTACAAGAATGTTATGGTTGTTGTAATGGTGGTTGATAAGGGGAAAAAAAGTTATTCGTCCGTGTCATGGCTGCTGACGCCACTGGGGGTCGCCATTCGTATCATCGCATCTTGACTACTGATTAGTGTTTTTCTTTTCTATCGAAATGACCTGTGTACTCGATCGTTCGGTAATGGACAGCCATTCTGAAGGTGATATGCTATGATCAGTAGTGCCACACAACAGTAACAGGACACCGGTTAAGGTTCAGTGAAGCGTAAACATGATATAAAATCTTCCATCGTTGAACACTCCTATGCTTACAAAAGTGATCATGTTTCATTGGCCTATCAATAGAAAGCTTACTTGTCTTTTTATTTGTTATTGGCAAAAAAGAGTAATGTGATAAATAGGCTTTTGATTGATCAGTTATCGAAACCATGTAAACTAAATCAAAAGAGTAGCAAGTGTTGTAGAGGAACTAATGAGTTCGCAATATCCTCATCGATCAATCGTCGTACAACTTCGCTGAATGTCTAGTGCATTATCTTACTGCCAATAGACCATTTGGAACATTTGGATGCGAAAATGACTGCAGACACTATCTAAATTGATGGCAAAAGAAAAATCCAACACGTATGAGGCACATGATACCGGATATCGAGGCGTTGTACGCACATATAAAAAGCGGGAAGGAATTCGAAGATGGTCTGTTGTATCTAAATCTCATGATCTCTGCTGACTCATAGCAGAGCGAGATTAGGCTTGTAGTGACGAATTAGTATCTGCTTGGTTTTGTTTATTCGAAATATGGAAGTCATTCATACGCACTGGAAAAGGGCCGTTGGAATCACTAGGATTAGTCGGTGGGATTTGATAGATGATGATAAGATTAGTTTTTTTTTGTTTCCAAATCGAACGAATTAAGGATCGTTTGGAGGGAATGGACGCTACAACCATTGGTGAGCATGTATCACGCAACGAATCAATGAATTTTTAAGGATTTACAAAAAAAAACTGGAGAATAATTGAGAATGTCCAATTTCCACCAATCGATATAAGTACGGCGATTCATAAAGTCGAATGAAGTTATCGACACGAAGGTGCAATATTAAATTAATTCTTTACCAAAGCTCCAATCGCGACTAAGGTAAAATGGCAAAAGGGGAATAGATTAACGAGATTATTTATTATTTCCACAGCTGTGACCATTTATCCACAGTACTGCAACAGTACACTGCTCATTCTATCTCGATCGTTATCTTCGCTAACCACGGCAAACAACAACAAGGGCAAACAACAACAGCACTTAGATGCCTTTCAAACCCGCGCCCAAAATACCTTTTTCAATATTTGTTTAACTTTTCCACTACTTATCTAATGTGTAATTCTATTCGTGAAGCGCAGCTAAAAGAATGTTAACAAGTACACGAAAAGTCGATGCTATTCTTCATTATTTTATTACCTGACGACAGCTAGGGATGTGTGCCACACAAGATAAGATTAGGGTGAAACATGGAAAGTGCATTTCCGTGCGCAATATTATGCCGAGCAAGTGCAATTTCCCGAACAGAGCAATAAAAAAACGAAAAACCGGAAAGGGAAATATAATTACCTGATGAAAAAGATGTTTTCTTTTTGTAAAACGACCTAAAGCGACAAAGAAACTGAATGTTGTATGTTTTGTTCACATTTTTACAGGAAGTGCCTGACTCATATGACTACAACAACCCAAATGCAGCTAGCCATCAGTCCGCATACGCCCACCCAGGATCGCCATACCACCAGCAAAACCAACCGCCACCGTCTGAAACTGGCAGTCCATCGAGCGATGCGGTTATGATCAAGATCGATACACCGTCACCATTGCGGGACGATCAGCAACGCTACCCGAAGGAAATAGGCAAAACGTTGCTAGCGCTAGTGTTTCTGGCACTTAACTTTTTCCTCGCCACCGTTTCGCTGTCGCTGGTGCACGATCGTGTACCGGATCGGGACACGCATGAACCACTGCCGGACGCATTTCTCGATCGGGTGCAGGCCCAGGACTGGGCGCTCGATGTGAGCGAAATACTGATCATGGTGGTGGTGAACTCGTGCGTACTGCTGATCACCTTCCACAAGCACCGGTTCATAGTGATGCGGCGGGTGTTTCTGCTGCTGTCCGTACTGTACATGATGCGCTCGGTAACGATGTACGTCACGGTGCTGCCCGTATCGAGCCGGACGTACTACTGCAGCCCAAAGTCGAATGCGAGCAGTGCGGGCGTGATCGTGAAGCGAGCGTTTCAGCTAATCTCCGGCATGGGTCTGTCGATCAACGGCAAGCAGATCTACTGCGGTGATTACATCTACAGTGGCCATACAGTGACGCTTGTGCTGGGTTATTTAGTGATATCTGAATGTAAGCAACGCGACATTGATCCTTTGCAGTTTGCGATTGTTAAGCTAATATTTGTATCATCTCGTACAGATTCACCGAAGCGCTTTTGGCCAATACATTGGATCTACTGGATGGCCAGTATGACCGGTGTGGTGATGGTGCTGGTTGCACATGGACATTATACAGTCGATGTGCTAATAGCGTACTACGCGACGACGCGACTGTTCTGGACGTATCACACACTTGCCAACAATAGTTTACTGCTAAAGGTAAGGATATTATAGAATGTTTATTATTATGAAATTTATCTTTTAAAACACACAAAAATAATTGATATGTCAGCATCGTTGAAGAATTAAAGAACGACTATAAAACAGTTTTAAAATCAGCAGAACTAACGTCCAATCTCTTATATTTCTTGCAGCAAAATGGTAACAATTACATTGGGCGCGAATGGTGGTACTTCGGTTTCCGGTACTTTGAGCGTAACGTGCGCGGCCCCATTCCGCTCCAGTACGACTGTCCACTTTCACTCCCGGCGTCCTGGACGAAAAAGTCGCCCAAGTTGCCGGGACGTGAAAGTTGATACCTTCACCATCGTTGGCTGATCGTCGACACCTACCTGATTGTGTTCGCCGAGCCTACCCACCACCAGAGGAAGGATTAGTGTACATACGGTTGTGCTTGTATGCGTGTCCAGTGGAATACCGTGTGGAAGAAGCCGAAAGATTCTCCTCTCGTACTCTAATCCACAGTGTTTCAATCGAGCAAGACAATTGGACACAATCAGTTCTAGCGTGGTGCAAAAGCTTACGCGCAAAGAACTTGATTTCTGTCCATAATAAGAGTGAAAAAAACAAAAGACTTTTAAAAAACAAAAACCCATTAAATAAGGTATGATTTAGTAAGTGAATGTTAGGAATCGGTACAGGTATGGGCAATCCTTTTTGGACGATGTGCAATCGCCCCTCGTTTCCAACGCTAGGAAATTTATCTGTCGATCTGTGTATTTGGATGTACATTACCATTTTTGTTTTAAACCAGCCCAGAAGCAAAACATCAATTCTTTACCTTTACAATCCCAGTTAGTTGCTAAATTTAATTACTCGATAGACAAACCAGCCTACAGTCAGATTAGATAGATTGTTTTTTTTTTTTAGTATAGTTGTATAAGGCGTGGTTAGTAGTTGATAAAGGTTTAATTTGCAATTTACCACAGGCAAACGAGAGAAGAAAAAACCAATGTGATATAACAAATTGCGCCGAGCGCAATGCTAGTGAAACAGTAAAGAAAAAAGCAAGGATGTGCCCTTTCGTTTGGTATTTTTTTCATTCGATTTGTTTTTTTGTTTTGTGTAGGAATTGTGTGCGCATTTAAGCGCTCTTTTCAATGCGTTTACCAATAGCGTAGGCTACAGGAGGCGTAGTGTGTAGTGTGTGGGCTCCATATTTTATACAGCTATCTCTTAATTGCGCAAGCGACAATCCACATACAGGAGAATCACACAATCGTTCGCCCTGAAAGACGATGCGTTTATCGTCAAATGAACACATCTTTGTATTACCAAAAATAGGAGCGAAAAAAAACACTATTGCTGCATATGTGTCCGGTAGCAAAATCTCATTGAATACTACTAACAACGGCGAAGAACCGGTCTAGGTGATGAAAGGAAGTAAACAAATTATTTAGAATGGCATCATATTAGTAATTAGGCAAGACGACTGTACAATTAAACGCAGGATTGTTGGATGTATTTCTTTTTAGTCCGTTTCGTGAGATGGTGTCGTTCCATGAGTTGGAGTGACTATTTTTGTTTCTCTCCCTTAGATGTGCGCACGTGTACTCACATCGCTGAAACTCTATAGACTGTCGCCCGAAACAACTCACGTGTGCCTTCTTTAACTGCCTTGTAAAATGAAAAAAGGAATCCGTTTATCTTTTAAGCTAGTAGAAATGAAATAACAGTATAAAACAAAAACAAATTGAACACAACTCGTGTATATATTTTCGTGCAATTTGATGAATTCTGCGATAAGCAATCTGTCAATTGTTTGGGGTTTTCCCACCACGTGCAATTGACGCAGTTTATTTATTCTTCAAGAGAGAAAGCACTGTTGAAAGATAAAGCTGTTTTAAACCATCGTGATAAGAGATTACCTTAATCACTATTCTTATCGCCTCAACCTGATCACTATTATGATTCAGGTGTAGGTGAATGTTTTAATGCCCGAAATTTCAATGGAATTGGCATTAAAGATTTCGATTTGGATGATCATCAAACGTTCTCTTTGAATGTGACATTTTCCCACGTGTTTGATAATCCTTTTCGCGCATGCTATTTCAAAGTTTTTTGCTTTTCCCCTAGTGATCAATCAACCAAGCAAACGAGTGTTGGGTCAAATAACGGTTTCCATGGAAACGCTTCTAAACACCTCGTCCAGATACAACGATTTTCGCAGCTGATTTCAAAGTTTTGTGAAACTATGGTTAGAAGTAAGTAATTACAAGGCATTTTATTATGGGTTAAAATACACTACAATGTATATTTTCATATACTACAGTTACGGAACAGTTGATACGTAAAAAATCGGAGCACAATGAGCTGATTATCGGTACGCTCGAGGAACTGTCTTTGCACCAGGAAGATATCGAACGCATCGAGCACATTGGCCATTGGTGTCGCGATCTTAAGATACTTCTTTTGCAATCAAATCTTATCCCAAAATTGGAGAACTTAAATCGATTAAAAAAACTCGAATATCTAAATGTGGCCATCAACAATATCGAACGTATCGAAAACCTGGAAGCACTCGAGGCACTACGGAAGCTCGATCTAACACTCAACTTTATCGGCGAGCTGACAAGTGTTGAAAGTCTTCAGGGTAACTACTGTTTGCGGGAGCTTTTCCTCACCGGAAATCCTTGCACGGATTTTCCGGGGTATCGAGAGTATGTCATAACGGCGTTGCCTCAGCTGGAGCAACTGGATGGACAAGAAATTACACGCAGTGATCGTTTACGTGCCGGAAGAAACTTCTCTTCGCTGCGTGAACAAATTGTACAGCACGAAGCGTTATATAAAATTGAACGCGATGAGCAGCGGGTTCGAGTGCAACAGACAATTGCAGAACAGGAAGAGAGTGTGCGCGATTTGCCAGACGACGATGAGCGAAAGACAAACGAATTTTGGCAACAGAAAAGCGAACACTGTCCAGAAACTCGTATCCAGATGGCAAAGTTCTCTCGCCGAGGTAAACAACACGCTGCCAGGGATGTCGATCAGCCGGATGAGCAGAAACGGAAGCGAAGACTCTTCGCTGAATGTGGTCGTCCGTATAGTTTGAATGAACCACGGCTTAGCTTTGAATTTCGCGACGAACCGGATCGATTCGAGCTGGATTTGCATCTGTACAAATATCTCGACACTTCCCTGGTGGATGTAGACGCACAGCCTAACTACGTGCGTGTGACGGTGAAAGGTAAGGTGTTTCAACTTGCCCTTAAGCACGACATCCAGACAGATCGATCCACCTGTCAGCGGTCGCAAACTACCGGTCACATGTTAGTAACAATGCCAAAACTTCATCCCGAACGGATAATTAAACCTACAACGGGAAAACAAACGGTTTCTGCTCCTGGAGTAAAGACGGTCTCCCGATCCCGTAACGACACTGATTTAACTGGAACGGTTAATATTAGGAACATTTGCAACAGCACCAGCAATACTAAACCGTCCCCAATAAACGAAGAGGACGAAGTACCGGATTTAATTTAATATCATTACCAACACACGTTTTATTTTAATGCAATAATGAGCTTTTTTCCAACTCCCTCGCAAAGTTAGCGAAATCTTCCTCAGTAAATACGCTCCCTCCAGCGGCATCTTGGTTGTCTGTATCTTCCTCAGCCATTGTGTCTCCCTCTCTGTGTCTGTTACTTTTCGGCACTTTTACCCGCGATACGTAATGGCCAGTGCGCGCACGTTTTAAGATCTACCGAAAGGAAATGGTCATATAATGTTGTGTCTTTGTGAAAGTTCACTTTACCAATCTTACCGTTTCGCGAGATACATCGTCTAGTTTGGACGTGGTAAGCATTAGCAGTTTTTTAACGTTATCCTCTGTAGGATCGCGGCGATTGGCAAGCTGTTGACGTACGTCCGTAACGGTGAGCTTTTCCCGCCGGTGTATCATATCTTTCTCTACCCTTTTTCCTCTCTTGCCTACTAACTGTACCAGCTTCTGGTGTCGTGGTATCAGTTCCAGGGCACTTGCTTTTCGTTTTGTAGCTTTTTCTGTAAGGAGAGTGATTGTATTACGATTGGTACTGATTTGAACAGAATCGTGAGTGCATTTACCATCTGTTTTGTGCTTTTTAGAAACAAGTTCCTGCTCTGCCAGAGCAAATGCTTTCTTCACAAGCGATTTAGACATTTTATTTAATAAAATTACACTTCGATATTGCAGAATTTAAATGAAACTAAACAGAAACGATTACTGCATGGCCGATATCAACACATGCGTTTTGTTTACGTTTCGGTCCAACTGTCAAAGCAGTGTTGACAATTTACAGTGATGGCAAAAGGAACGATACACCGTGCAGTTCAAAATGGTCGTTTTCCACTCTTTCTTTCATGAATCGTTTCAATCGTTTACCAAAATCTTTTGTTTTTATCATTTTGTGTACAAGCATTTATTTCATTCTAGAGAAGAACAGTGTTTTAAAGCAGTCGTTGTCACACTGCAAATTCTCGGCGGTAAAGCTATGTTATAAATTCCGGGGCAAAATTAATGTTTCATATAAGACTTCGACATCGATTTGTGCTACGGATGTAGATGGAATGTACGTTAAAAGAACGAACTTGTTTCCTTTGGGTTTGCCTATCTTTCGTTCGCACTGTTTGTTTCGATAAGCTATTACGATTTCGATATTAGCTATTACGTACTGTTAACATTAAAACAAAATCACGTATTTCATTAATAAAACATTCCATACGCCTAACGACGGGCCTAGCTCAATAACAAATGGCAAAATCCTTAACAAACCGTGTAAGAATGAAAAACCTTTCCTTCAAACGTAAACCTCCTAGTCTTGATCGCAAGTTCACAATTGAACATGCGAGTGTCCTGCTGCCATTAAATGTGTTTTCCTTAAGCTCTCGCAACGCAACGGAATCCCAGTGATTTGCAAATGCACGCATTATGCGAATGGCGAAGATCGGATAGAAAAGAGAGATGCAGCTTAGCAAAGTGTGTCCGACATAGACCGACGCACTTTAGTTGCACGGTTCGAGCTAGCTGCTGCTGCTATTGCTACCACTGCTGGTGATGCGTTTCCGACGTTCGCCGGAGCCGGAGGGCAATTTTCAAAGGTTCTCGTCCAGTATGTAATCCTGCTCATCCTGACGGTCCGGCAGACAGACAAAGAATTCGAACAGATTCAGTACGGGTCCGCGGGAGAATGGGTTTTGATAGCGGCCACGCTTATCCCGCAGGTAAGGGTAACGTTTGTAGTTGAACATTTCGTTCGTTGTAAGGTTCATACAGGCATGGAGGATCTAAAAAACATTCATCAATTTTTAATATTATCTCTGACATGTGACCCTTACAATAGAGATCATACTTACCGATGTGCACGTTAGAATCCAACCAAGTCCACAGAATACGAATGCTTCCAATAGACCAAGCACGTACAGCAAACTGAAGCCCTCGATCATGACACAGTAGCACGCGAAGTAGATAGTGAACGAACAGTTGATGGCGATACTCAGTACAAATAGTAGAAACCACATCCGATTGCGCAAACCGACGCAGTTGTAGATGAATGGACAGTGATGGTCAAAGTAGGATACGCAACGGTTGCATATACGGCAATGCTTGGCTCTCAATGGTCGCAAACATCTGCAGCTGTGGCATAGGCGCGATAGAATTACATTCCGTTTCTTCCACTTATCAAAGTACGGGATCTGCTTGATCGCTCGATAGTAGGTGTCGGAGTTCAGTGGGATATAGCCGGGATCCCGACGGTTGGCTATTATCCAGCTAATCCACATGACCGCATTCCAGTAGATGAAGCAGTAGTGCGATCGTCTCAAGATGTTCCACGTGATCGGAATACACTGTAACGATGAGGCCTTTGTTAAGATGAATTTTTCAAGGATCGTAATGCAAGTTCTTACCCGTATCATGTACATTGGATAGCCCCACAGTAACACAGACACGAGGAATAATATCAGTGGACCCTTTGAAGCGCCTGCTCCACCGAACAGCATTCCCCAGATCTCCGAGATCGGTGGCATCCAGCGGGACTTTTTCTTCATCTCATTGTGCAGCAGCTTGACCACCTCGCTGTTCCGATGGCTTTGGGCAAGCATCACAGGCGTTTTACCATTCTTATCACGTGGTTCCAGCTCCAGGTTGCGCTTCTCGCACAGAATCTTCACGCACTGCATGTTGCCCGACAGGCAGGCAAGGTGGAGCGGCGTCGAACCGAAGTTGTCCGTCTTCTGCAGATCCACCCCGGAGTACATCAGCAGACGGATAAGATCGGCATGTCCCTTGTACGCTGCCCAGTGCAGTGCCGTATCACCGTTAATGTCGGTAAGATGGTTCTGTGCGCCCATTCCCAACAGATACGCTGCGGTCGCGGTTCGGCCGTACATACAGGCCGTCATCAGCGGTGTGAGACCTTTAAAGTCGGCCGCATTGACGGCAACACCGGCCTGTAGAAGTACCTGTACGACCGCAGCATGCCCTTTCCGACAGGCCCAATGGATGGGCCGTGGTCCTTGCGTTCCCAGACAGGGCAAATCGACCGGTGCGTTCCGTTCGACGAGATAGCGCATCATTTCCACATTGCCGTCTAGGGCGGCCCAGTGAGCTGGGGTGTATCCGTGCTTATCTCGGGCACTCAGCGCCTCCTGGCCCACCTTTTCTACCAAATTTTCCACCTCCGACAGCTCGCTGGAAGGAAGAGGGAATAAGTGATGCTTATTGTTGGACGAACACCTGGTGAGTCTGTGGAGCTTACCCCGATTTGATAACATCGAAAATGTCATCCATGCTGCTCTGGATCAGTATCTCGCTGCTGTCGGTTCGCGCCAGCAAGTTGCTATCCTTCTCCTGCGTTGGTGTTTTCTCCTCCTCCGGATGGTGTGGATGATCACTCTCCTCGGTCACCATATTGCATGATGCCGTCAGGGGCAGTGCCCACACCAAAGTGCGAGCACTACCAGGACTTGGATGCACTCGGGACTGCGTTTTGATACCGTTGTCGAGCGCCACTTTCGAATAAACGGACTTCCTCTTCGATCACTGCTGGTGCTGCTGCTGGCCGTAATCGCTTCCGGAACTTTCGACCAGCGAATCCTGGAATGGATGGCTTTTTCCTTATACTCAGAAAATGTTTTCCACTTCAAGACGGATGTGCAACAGAAAATAAATAAGCTGCTAGTTGAATGATTTGTTCCAATTTCCAACTCTTCACCAGGAATTCTGTGCCACGGTCGTATCGAAAGGCGCCAAAGACTGTCTGGATCGAACCGTATGACTGATACTGCGGTGATATTGATTTTCCGATTGATGGACAGCGAATGGAAAAGTGAAAACTTTGCCACAAAAGACATGCAACTTCCGCGATTACTGCTGGAGCATGCGTGGTTTGGCGCGTGCAGGAAATTTTGACAACCGGTCGAATTGCGCCAACAGTGTGCGAAAGGGAAATGAAAGGGATGAAGCATTTGTTTTGGAATTCCATCGTACGTATATGCGGTAGGTCAGTGACAAATACAAAGGAAAAGGGGGTGTGTTTTGGAGAGATGCTAACTAGATTTGTATGTTGTTTACTGATGTTTCTATTCACGTATGCTTGTTGAACGCATACCAAGGCTTCAAACATTGTGCAAATACCATTGTATTAAAAATAAGTTTGAACATTTTCTTCATAGGAATTAAACATTTTTTAAATCTTTTGAATATTTTATATTTTAATAAATGACCTTTCTAACCCATAAAATGGGACAGTTTGGCAACAGTTACCCATTTTGTCGTGTTCGGATTCTGCGCACACGCATCATGTCAAAAACATCTCACAGTCCTGCAGCGGCCAAAAGGAAGACCTGGTTTCTCTGTTTTCTTAAAAGTGGTTCCATATAAACAGTGTCCAGACTTTTTGTTTTTGGTGTAAAAAATACATGCAAACCGGGTTCGTGACCATCAGCACTAAAAGAACACATTTCTAATGGGTAAAAACAACAAGGTAAGGATCCGAATCCGGAGTGTAACATGCGGACTTTCAATGGCTACCGGTGTTTGGTCATAGTTTCCGCATATAAATAGCTGTAAATTGGTGACCTAAAAAAACGCATCGTACGGTTCACTTAATGTTTATCTGTTTGAAAACGTGATTAGCAAAGCGTTTTGCCAATCGATTTTGCTTCAGTTTTGTGCAAAGGGATGAACAGCATAAGCGCCAATGATGCATATGTGTGTGAAAAAGTACATGCAATGGAGTTGGAACTGGAACGAACAAAATAGGGTTGATTGTGGTATGCTAAAGGGTTTGGTAAGTGACCGAAAGGGAATTTGAACTTCAATGGAAGCTTTATGATGTCGTTGTATAATGAAGAACAGTCATAAATGCATTTTTACAAAAGAAGAGAAACATCCCCAAAAAACTTGATCGATGAAATGTTTCATCGATTCTTCTCCAGTACCACTGCGCTTGCACGATTCCAGTTTGCACTGTGTGGACCGGGCTTGAGATTGATGTTTCGCAATTTGACAGCGCCGCCACCAACAACTGTCAAATAGTCTTTCCCCCCACGACAGCAAAGTTATAAAAGGTTTTAATTACCAATCGATTGAATTCAGTTGCGGGAAAAGTGCTCATAAAGTCGGTGAAGAAAATGCCGGAAAGTGCTCCAGTTGCCGAGATGGAAAAGCTGGATATGAACAAGCAAAAGGCATGAGTTAAAACATCCCTATTCTTCACCTAACTATCATTAGCGCCGTGTGGTGTAGTACGGTACATGTGTACCATCATCATCTGCCAACGTGTGTGTTTTGCTGCTCTCCGGTGTGCAGTGGAAGGAAAAGTGCATCCGCTTACGCTAAATGAGCGAAATATAGTAAAAAGTTAAGCCGAAATGCAACAGACAGTGGGTGTGTTGGTGCGCCGATGTGCACGATGGTCGACGGTGGCCGGTGGCCGGATTGCGTACCGTGGAAATGGCAGCCGGGAATGGTTAATGTTACGGCAGTTGCATCGATTAGCACAGCCTACTATTGGAAGTCAGCATACCCGCCAGAATCGTCCTTTTGCAACACTGGTTCGTTGGTTGACATAGAAACAACAATGTATTTGGCTGGAATGTGTTTTCATTTCGTTTATGTTTTTTTTTGCAATCGCGCACACCGACGGCGCGATTGGGGTTTTCCGCTTGCGTTTCGTAGCGTACACACAACAGTGACATAACCTCTATATCGAGCATGGGAGAATGGGTGGCTTATTTTGAAGAGGCGCAGTGGCTCACGTCACAGCTTCCGAGTAACACAAAAGAGTTGATTTTATTTAGTTGTTTACTTATAATCCATATACGTATATTACTATGGTGCTACGGTGCTAACACGCAGGTATTTTCTACTCTTCAATTTATAGGCAAGCAAGGCGAAGAAGGAGAAACAGAAGAATGCAGCGGCCGATAAAGGTATGACGCATAATAGTGCAGTGTAGTGTGGTGAAATGATTCAAAGCCTGTTGGAACTAGTCTGATGCAATACTAACATTCTACTTCTAACAATCGTAGCAGCCGCTGATGCCGCTCAGGCTGGTCAGCCTTCGAATGCTGGTGAAGAATCCAAAGGTGGGCCGGAATTCATTGACCACCGCATCAAGATCTATGACGAGCTGATGGCTCAGTACAAGGAGGAACTGGAGAAGAAAGAGAAAACTCCCATCAAGGTTACACTTCCCGATGGCAAGCAGGTCGACGGGTTAAGCTGGCAAACAACGCCCTACGATGTGGCAAAGGGAATCAGCCAGGGATTGGCGGATAATACCGTAATATCCCGCGTTAATAACGAACTGTGGGATCTGGACCGTCCACTGGAGGGTGACTGCAAGCTGCAGCTGCTCAAGTTTGACGATCCCGACGCACAAGCCGTTTTCTGGCACAGTTCGGCCCACATTCTGGGAGAAGCGATGGAAAAACGATACGGTGGTCATCTTTGTTACGGGCCACCGATCGACAACGGATTCTACTACGATATGTTCCTGGAGGGTAGTGGCATTTCTAACCAGGATTACGGTTCGTTGGAATCGGAAGTGAAGCGTATCGTAAAGGAGAAACAACCGTTCGAGCGATTGGTAATGAAGAAAGCCGATCTTTTGCGCATGTTCGAGTACAACCAGTTTAAGGTGCGCATTTTGAACGAGAAGGTTACAACCGACACGACAACGGTGTACCGATGCGGCCCGTTGATTGATCTGTGCCGTGGACCGCACGTTCGAAACACGGGCAAGGTAAAGGCCCTGAAGGTGGTGAAAAATTCGGCCACCTACTGGGAGGGCAAGGCGGACGCGGAAACACTGCAGCGCGTGTACGGTATCTCATTCCCCGATCCGAAGCAGCTGAAGGAATGGGAAAAGATCCAGGAAGAGGCGGCCAAGCGCGATCATCGCAAGCTGGGCAAGGAGCAGGAACTGTTCTTCTTCCACGAGCTGTCGCCCGGCTCGTGCTTTTTCCAGCCGAAGGGTGCCCACATTTACAACACGCTGATGGGATTCATCCGGAGCGAGTACCGAAAGCGTGGCTTCCAGGAAGTTATTTCGCCGAACATCTACAATGCGAAACTGTGGCAAACTTCCGGCCACTGGCAGCACTACGCGGAGAACATGTTTTCGTTCGAGAGCGAAAAGGAAACGTTTGCGCTGAAGCCCATGAACTGTCCGGGGCATTGTCTAATGTTTGACCATCGGAATCGATCGTGGCGTGAACTGCCATTGCGTATGGCCGATTTCGGTGTGCTGCATCGGAATGAGCTTTCCGGTGCGCTGACCGGATTGACGCGTGTCCGTCGGTTCCAGCAGGACGATGCACATATCTTCTGCATGTCGGAGCAGATCCGCGAAGAGATCACCGGTTGTTTGGACTTTTTGCGCCACGTGTACACGGTTTTCGGTTTCACCTTCAATTTGGTTCTGTCTACACGGCCCGAGAAGTATCTGGGTGAGATTGAGGTTTGGAACGAAGCCGAGAAAGCACTGGCCGAATCGTTGGATAAGTTTGGTGAGCCGTGGAAAGAAAATCCGGGCGACGGTGCGTTCTACGGTCCGAAGATTGACATTACGATTATGGATGCGCTCAAGCGAAACCATCAATGTGCGACGATTCAGCTCGATTTCCAGCTCCCGATTCGGTTCAACCTGAACTACATCGATGACAATGGCGAAAAGAAACGGCCGGTCATCATTCACCGTGCAGTGTTGGGCTCGGTGGAACGTATGATTGCCATTCTGACGGAAAATTATGCCGGAAAGTGGCCGTTCTGGCTGTCACCACGGCAAGTAATGGTGGTACCGGTTGGACCGGTGTACGATGAATATGCGGATAAGGTGAGACAGCGCCTGCACGAGGCAGGATTCATGGTGGAGGCCGATCTGGATGCGGGCGACACTATGAACAAGAAAATCCGCAACGCACAGCTGGCACAGTTTAACTTTATCTTGGGTAAGTGTTTTGGCAACAGCGTTTGTTGTGGGTTGTGAAATTTAATCCTTTATTTTGCCTTTCTCCTGGCAGTGGTTGGCGAGAAAGAACGCAGCTCGGAAACGGTAAATGTACGCACGCGAGACAACAAGGTCCACGGTGAGGTATCGGTCGACGATTTGGTAACAAAGCTTTCTAAGCTGCGCGACGAGTATGCTCGCGGGGAGGATCAGTTCTAAATCGACCGGAACTCTCCTGTGCATTTAGTGATGCATATCGTTCGCAATGTAAAGAAGCTCCT
This sequence comes from Anopheles funestus, assembly GCF_943734845.2. NCBI lineage: Eukaryota > Metazoa > Arthropoda > Insecta > Diptera > Culicidae > Anopheles > Anopheles funestus. The sequence continues at coordinate 84,955,351 of NC_064598.1, read as the reverse complement.
AATAATCAACTCGTTGCATCGAATATGAAAGCCAATGTGTCGCGTGGAATTGCAGTGATTAGACAGGGTCTACTAATTCTTTGAATTTTCTACTTAAGTTATTGTTCATCATACGTACGCGTGCTTGTACCACTATCTCCCCGATACTGTAATGAAATAAATTTTATTCGGAATCGTAAATGAGTTTGTTTCGTTGAGGTTAAATATATAATGACGAATTAAATTTGAGAAACGTAAAATTAATAAATTAAACTGGATCCTTCTGACCCCGTTATTACACGCTTAGCAGTTGAAGCGTTTGCGAACCGCTATAGCCGTAGGAGCAGTGTTGAGTCAAGAGTGAAAGAGGTATTTCAATCGCTCCGGTCATCTTATTGTGCGCGCTCCCGCACAGCCAACGGCAAAAAGAGGTAGCTCCGTACGGAGCGTTACACACAGGAGCGATTGTGCAATGCGCTCCCAGAAGCAAAGTTACGCACCACAAGGAGCGCTACACACAGGAGCGATTGTGCGATGCGCTCCCATTTGAAAATTTCCTAAGGCCTTACCATTTTTTTGAGCAATTTAGCAAATTGTATAAATGCGATAAATTTGAATGTGAATTTGTTGCAATAAGTTTCTTTTCACTCAAATAATGCTTTAAATTAAAAACAAGAATAAAAATCAGAAAAAAATTTTAAAAAAAATTCAGCTCGAAAATTTCATAAGGGGTACCCCTTGCCATTTTTTTGAGAAATTTTGCAAAAAAAATTAAATTGATTTATTTTAATGCCAATTGGTTCAAATAAGTTTCTTTTCACTCAAATAATGCTTTAAACTGAAAAAGATTGAAAATTTGTAATAAAATAACAAAAAAATCTATAAAATTGCCTATCTGCAAGGCTCATTTTTGCACCAAAATTTGCCTATAACTCGGTCGATATCCAACGGATCGGCAATCTTTAACCTGTAGTTGATAGATGGCACCCATGGCTACATTTTCTTCTTGGACGGCCATGCCCTCACACGTCTGTGTCAGAAGTTATTCGAGGAACCAAGTTCCATACCCTGTTTGAGAAAATGTAAAATTTTATTCATTTTTGCACCAAGTTTTGCCTATAACTCTGTCGATATCCAACGGATCGCCAATCTTTAACCAGTGGTCGATAGATGGCACCAATTGCTACATTTTCTTCTTGGACGGCCATGCCCTCAGATGTCTGTGCCAGAAGTTATACGAGGAACCAAGTTCCATACCTTGTTTGAGAAAATGTAAAATTTTACTCATTTCTGCATCAATTTTTGCCTATAACTCTGGCGGTATCCAACGGATCGCCAATCTTTAACCTGTGGTCGATAGATGGCACCAATGGCTACATTTTCTTCTTAGACGGCCATGCCCTCAGATGTCTGTGTCAGAAGTTATTCGAGGAACCAAGTTCCATACCCTGTTTGAGAAAATGTAAAATTTTACTCATTTCTACATCAAGTTTTGCCTATAACTCGGTCGGTATCAAACGGATCGCCAATCTTCAAACTGTGGTCGATAGATGGCACCAATGGCTACATTTTCTTCTTGGACGGCCATGCCCTCAGATGTCTGTGTCAGAAGTTATTCGAGGAACCAAGTTCCATACCCTGTTTGAGAAAATGTAAAATTTTACTCATTTCTGCATCAAGTTTTGCCTATAACTCGGTCGGTATCCAACGGATCGCCAATCTTCAAACTGTGGTCGATAGATGGCACCAATGGCTACATTTTCTTCTTGGACGGCCATGCCCTCAGATGTCTGTGTCAGAAGTTATTCGAGGAACCAAGTTCCATACCCTGTTTGAGAAAATGTAAAATTTTACTCATTTCTGCATCAAGTTTTGCCTATAACTCGGTCGGTATCCAACGGATCGCCAATCTTCAAACTGTGGTCGATAGATGGCACCAATTGCTACATTTTCTTCTTGGACGGCCATGCCCTCAGATGTCTGTGTCAGAAGTTATTCGAGGAACCAAGTTCCATACCCTGTTTGAGAAAATGTAAAATTTTACTCATTTCTACATCAAGTTTTGCCTATAACTCGGTCGGTATCAAACGGATCGCCAATCTTCAAACTGTGGTCGATAGATGGCACCAATGGCTACATTTTCTTCTTGGACGGCCATGCCCTCAGATGTCTGTGTCAGAAGTTATTCGAGGAACCAAGTTCCATACCCTGTTTGAGAAAATGTAAAATTTTACTCATTTCTGCATCAAGTTTTGCCTATAACTCGGTCGGTATCCAACGGATCGCCAATCTTCAAACTGTGGTCGATAGATGGCACCAATTGCTACATTTTCTTCTTGGACGGCCATGCCCTCAAATGTCTGTGCCAGAAGTTATTCGAGGAACCAAGTTCCATACCCTGTTTGAGAAAATGTAAAATTTTATTCATTTTTGCACCAAGTTTTGCCCATAACTCGGTCGGTATCCAACGGATCGCCAATCTTTAACCTGTGGTCGATAGATGACACCAATTGCTACATTTTCTTCTTGGACGGCCATGCCCTCAGATGTCTGTGCCAGAAGTTATACGAGGAACCAAGTTCCATACCTTGTTTGAGAAAATGTAAAATTTTACTCATTTCTGCATCAATTTTTGCCTATAACTCTGTCGGTATCCAACGGATCGCCAATCTTTAACCTGTGGTCGATAGATGGCACCAATGGCTACATTTTCTTCTTAGACGGCCATGCCCTCAGATGTCTGTGTCAGAAGTTATTCGAGGAACCAAGTTCCATACCCTGTTTGAGAAAATGTAAAATTTTACTCATTTCTACATCAAGTTTTGCCTATAACTCGGTCGGTATCAAACGGATCGCCAATCTTCAAACTGTGGTCGATAGATGGCACCAATGGCTACATTTTCTTCTTGGACGGCCATGCCCTCAGATGTCTGTGTCAGAAGTTATTCGAGGAACCAAATTCCATACCCTGTTTGAGAAAATGTAAAATTGTCCTCATTTTTGAGCAATGTAGCAAAATTTATAAATGTGATATATTTTAATGCGAGTTTGTTGCAATAAGTTTCTTTTCACTCAAATAATGCTTTAAATTAACAAAAGAATAAAAAATCAGAAAAAAATTTAAAAAAAATTTTCAACTCGAAAATTTCATAAGGGGTACCCCTTGCCATTTTTTTGAGAAATTTTGCAAAAAAAATCAAATTGGTTTATTTTAATGCCAATTGGTTCAAATAAGTTTCTTTTCACTCAAATAATGCTTTAAATTGAAAAAGATTGAAAATTTGTAATAAAATAACAAAAAAATCTATAAAATTGCCTATCTCCTAGGCTCATTTTTGCTCCAAGTTTTGCCTATAACTCGGTCGGTATCCAACGGATCGCCAATCTTTAACCTGTGGTCGATAGATGGCACCAATGGCTACATTTTCTTCTTGGACGGCCATGCCCTCACACGTCTGTGTCAGAAGTTATTCGAGGAACCAAGTTCCATACCCTGTTTGAGAAAATGTAAAATTTTATTCATTTTTGCACCAAGTTTTGCCTATAACTCGGTCGATATCCAACGGATCGCCAATCTTTAAACTGTGGTCGATAGATGGCACCAATGGCTACATTTTCTTCTTGGACGGCCAAGCCCTAAGATGTATGTGCCAGAAGTTATTCGAGGAACCAAGTTCCATACCCTGTTTGAGAAAATGTAAAATTGTCCTCATTTTTGAGCAATGTAGCAAAATTTATAAATGCGATATATTTGAATGCGAATTTGTTGCAATAAGTTTCTTTTCACTCAAATAATGCTTTAAATTAACAAAAGAATAAAAAATCAGAAAAAAATTTTAAAAAAATTTTCCACTCGAAAATTTCATAAGGGGTACCCCTTGCCATTTTTTGAGAAATTTTGCAAAAAAAATCAAATTGGTTTATTTTAATGCCAATTGGTTCAAATAAGTTTCTTTTCACTCAAATAATGCTTTAAATTGAAAACGATTGAAAATTTGTAATAAAATAACAAAAAAATCTATAAAATTGCCTATCTCCTAGGCTCATTTTTGCTCCAAGTTTTGCCTATAACTCGGTCGGTATCCAACGGATCGCCAATCTTTAACCTGTGGTCGATAGATGGCACCAATGGCTACATTTTCTTCTTGGACGGCCATGCCCTCACACGTCTGTGTCAGAAGTTATTCGAGGAACCAAGTTCCATACCCTGTTTGAGAAAATGTAAAATTTTATTCATTTTTGCACCAAGTTTTGCCTATAACTCGGTCGATATCCAACGGATCGCCAATCTTTAAACTGTGGTTGATAGATGGCACCAATGGCTACATTTTCTTCTTAGACGGCCAAGCCCTAAGATGTATGTGCCAGAAGTTATTCGAGGAACCAAGTTCCATACCCTGTTTGAGAAAATGTAAAATTGTCCTCATTTTTGAGCAATGTAGCAAAATTTATAAATGTGATATATTTTAATGCGAGTTTGTTGCAATAAGTTTCTTTTCACTCAAATAATGCTTTAAATAAACAAAAGAATAAAAAATCAGAAAAAAATTTAAAAAAAATTTTTAACTCGAAAATTTCATAAGGGGTACCCCTTGCCATTTTTTGAGAAATTTTGCAAAAAAAATCAAATTGGTTTATTTTAATGCCAATTGGTTCAAATAAGTTTCTTTTCACTCAAATAATGCTTTAAATTGAAAACGATTGAAAATTTGTAATAAAATAACAAAAAAATCTATAAAATTGCCTATCTCCAAGGCTCATTTTTGCTCCAAGTTTTGCCTATAACTCGGTCGGTATCCAACGGATCGCCAATCTTTAACCAGTGGTCGATAGATGGCACCAATTGCTACATTTTCTTCTTGGACGGCCATGCCCTCACACGTCTGTGTCAGAAGTTATTCGAGGAACCAAGTTCCATACCCTGTTTGAGAAAATGTAAAATTTTATTCATTTTTGCACCAAGTTTTGCCTATAACTCGGTCGATATCCAACGGATCGCCAATCTTTAAACTGTGGTTGATAGATGGCACCAATAGCTACATTTTCTTCTTAGACGGCCAAGCCCTAAGATGTATGTGCCAGAAGTTATTCGAGGAACCAAGTTCCATACCCTGTTTGAGAAAATGTAAAATTGTCCTCATTTTTGAGCAATGTAGCAAAATTTATAAATGTGATATATTTGAATGCGAATTTGTTGCAATAAGTTTCTTTTCACTCAAATAATGCTTTAAATTAACAAAAGAATAAAAAATCAGAAAAAAATTTTAAAAAAATTTTCCACTCGAAAATTTCATAAGGGGTACCCCTTGCCATTTTTTTGAGAAATTTTGCAAAAAAAATCAAATTGGTTTATTTTAATGCCAATTGGTTCAAATAAGTTTCTTTTCACTCAAATAATGCTTTAAATTGAAAAAGATTGAAAAATTAGAAAAAATAAAAAAAAATATAAAAATTTGAAAATTTCTTAAGGCTCATTTTTGCTCCAAGTTTTGCCTATAACTCGGTCGGTATCCAACGGATCGCCAATCTTTAACCTGTGGTCGATAGATGGCACCAATGGCTACATTTTCTTCTTGGACGGCCATGCCCTCACACGTCTGTGTCAGAAGTTATTCGAGGAACCAAGTTCCATACCCTGTTTGAGAAAATGTAAAATTTTATTCATTTTTGCACCAAGTTTTGCCTGTAACTCGGTCGATATCCAACGGATCGCCAATCTTTAAACTGTGGTCGATAGATGACACCAATGGCTACATTTTCTTCTTGGTCGGCCATGCCCTCAGATGTATGTGCCAGAAGTTATTCGAGGAACCAAGTTCCATACCCTGTTTGAGAAAATGTAAAATGGTCCTCATTTTTGAGCAATGTAGCAAAATTTATAAATGTGATATATTTGAATGCGAATTTGTTGCAATAAGTTTCTTTTCACTCAAATAATGCTTTAAATTAACAAAAGAATAAAAAATCAGAAAAAATTTTTAAAAAAATTTTCAACTCGAAAATTTCATAAGGGGTACCCCTTGCCATTTTTTTGAGAAATTTTGCAAAAAAAATCAAATTGGTTTATTTTAATGCCAATTGGTTCAAATAAGTTTCTTTTCACTCAAATAATGCTTTAAATTGAAAAAGATTGAAAATTTGTAATAAAATAACAAAAAAATCTATAAAATTGCCTATCTCCTAGGCTCATTTTTGCTCCAAGTTTTGCCTATAACTCGGTCGGTATCCAACGGATCGCCAATCTTTAACCTGTGGTCGATAGATGGCACCAATGGCTACATTTTCTTCTTGGACGGCCATGCCCTCACACGTCTGTGTCAGAAGTTATTCGAGGAACCAAGTTCCATACCCTGTTTGAGAAAATGTAAAATTTTATTCATTTTTGCACCAAGTTTTGCCTATAACTCGGTCGATATCCAACGGATCGCCAATCTTTAAACTGTGGTCGATAGATGGCACCAATGGCTACATTTTCTTCTTGGACGGCCAAGCCCTAAGATGTATGTGCCAGAAGTTATTCGAGGAACCAAGTTCCATACCCTGTTTGAGAAAATGTAAAATTGTCCTCATTTTTGAGCAATGTAGCAAAATTTATAAATGCGATATATTTGAATGCGAATTTGTTGCAATAAGTTTCTTTTCACTCAAATAATGCTTTAAATTAACAAAAGAATAAAAAATCAGAAAAAAATTTTAAAAAAATTTTCCACTCGAAAATTTCATAAGGGGTACCCCTTGCCATTTTTTTGAGAAATTTTGCAAAAAAAATCAAATTGGTTTATTTTAATGCCAATTTGTTCAAATAAGTTTCTTTTCACTCAAATAATGCTTTAAATTGAAAACGATTGAAAATTTGTAATAAAATAACAAAAAAATCTATAAAATTGCCTATCTCCTAGGCTCATTTTTGCTCCAAGTTTTGCCTATAACTCGGTCGGTATCCAACGGATCGCCAATCTTTAACCTGTGGTCGATAGATGGCACCAATGGCTACATTTTCTTCTTGGACGGCCATGCCCTCACACGTCTGTGTCAGAAGTTATTCGAGGAACCAAGTTCCATACCCTGTTTGAGAAAATGTAAAATTTTATTCATTTTTGCACCAAGTTTTGCCTATAACTCGGTCGATATCCAACGGATCGCCAATCTTTAAACTGTGGTCGATAGATGGCACCAATGGCTACATTTTCTTCTTAGACGGCCAAGCCCTAAGATGTATGTGCCAGAAGTTATTCGAGGAACCAAGTTCCATACCCTGTTTGAGAAAATGTAAAATTGTCCTCATTTTTGAGCAATGTAGCAAAATTTATAAATGCGATATATTTGAATGCGAATTTGTTGCAATAAGTTTCTTTTCACTCAAATAATGCTTTAAATTAACAAAAGAATAAAAAATCAGAAAAAAATTTTAAAAAAATTTTCCACTCGAAAATTTCATAAGGGGTACCCCTTGCCATTTTTTTGAGAAATTTTGCAAAAAAAATCAAATTGGTTTATTTTAATGCCAATTGGTTCAAATAAGTTTCTTTTCACTCAAATAATGCTTTAAATTGAAAAAGATTGAAAAATTAGAAAAAATAAAAAAAAATATAAAAATTTGAAAATTTCTTAAGGCTCATTTTTGCATCAAGTTTTGCCTATAACTCGGTCGGTATCCAACGGATCGCCAATCTATAACCTGTGGTTGATAGATGGCACCAATGGCTACATTTTCTTCTTAGACGGCCAAGCCCTCAGATGTATGTGCCAGAAGTTATTCGAGGAACCAAGTTCCATACCCTGTTTGGGAAAATGTAAAATTGTCCTCATTTTTGAGCAATGTAGCAAAATTTATAAATGTGATATATTTGAATGCGAATTTGTTGCAATAAGTTTCTTTTCACTCAAATAATGCTTTAAATTAACAAAAGAATAAAAAATCAGAAAAAAATTTTAAAAAAAATTTCCACTCGAAAATTTCATAAGGGGTACCCCTTGCCATTTTTTTGAGAAATTTTGCAAAAAAAATCAAATTGGTTTATTTTAATGCCAATTGGTTCAAATAAGTTTCTTTTCACTCAAATAATGCTTTAAATTGAAAACGATTGAAAATTTGTAATAAAATAACAAAAAAATCTATAAAATTGCCTATCTCCTAGGCTCATTTTTGCTCCAAGTTTTGCCTATAACTCGGTCGGTATCCAACGGATCGCCAATCTTTAACCTGTGGTCGATAGATGGCACCAATGGCTACATTTTCTTCTTGGACGGCCATGCCCTCACACGTGTGTGTCAGAAGTTATTCGAGGAACCAAGTTCCATACCCTGTTTGAGAAAATGTAAAATTTTATTCATTTTTGCACCAAGTTTTGCCTATAACTCGGTCGATATCCAACGGATCGCCAATCTTTAAACTGTGGTCGATAGATGGCACCAATGGCTACATTTTCTTCTTGGACGGCCAAGCCCTCAGATGTATGTGCCAGAAGTTATTCGAGGAACCAAGTTCCATACCCTGTTTGAGAAAATGTAAAATTGTCCTCATTTTTGAGCAATGTAGCAAAATTTATAAATGCGATATATTTGAATGCGAATTTGTTGCAATAAGTTTCTTTTCACTCAAATAATGCTTTAAATAAACAAAAGAATAAAAAATCAGAAAAAAATTTAAAAAAAAATTTCAACTCGAAAATTTCATAAGGGGTACCCCTTGCCATTTATTTGAAAAATTTTGCAAAAAAAATCAAATTGGTTTATTTTAATGCCAATTGGTTCAAATAAGTTTCTTTTCACTCAAATAATGCTTTAAATTGAAAAAGATTGAAAAATTAGAAAAAATAAAAAAAAATATAAAAATTTGAAAATTTCTTAAGGCTCATTTTTGCATCAAGTTTTGCCTATAACTCGGTCGGTATCCAACGGATCGCCAATCTTTAACCTGTGGTTGATAGATGGCACCAATGGCTACATTTTCTTCTTAGACGGCCAAGCCCTCAGATGTATGTGCCAGAAGTTATTCGAGGAACCAAGTTCCATACCCTGTTTGGGAAAATGTAAAATTGTCCTCATTTTTGAGCATTGTAGCAAAATTTATAAATGTGATATATTTGAATGCGAATTTGTTGCAATAAGTTTCTTTTCACTCAAATAATGCTTTAAATTAACAAAAGAATAAAAAATCAGAAAAAAATTTTAAAAAAATTTTCCACTCGAAAATTTCATAAGGGGTACCCCTTGCCATTTTTTTGAGAAATTTTGCAAAAAAAATCAAATTGGTTTATTTTAATGCCAATTGGTTCAAATAAGTTTCTTTTCACTCAAATAATGCTTTAAATTGAAAACGATTGAAAATTTGTAATAAAATAACAAAAAAATCTATAAAATTGCCTATCTCCTAGGCTCATTTTTGCTCCAAGTTTTGCCTATAACTCGGTCGGTATCCAACGGATCGCCAATCTTTAACCTGTGGTCGATAGATGGCACCAATGGCTACATTTTCTTCTTGGACGGCCATGCCCTCACACGTGTGTGTCAGAAGTTATTCGAGGAACCAAGTTTCATACCCTGTTTGAGAAAATGTAAAATTTTATTCATTTTTGCACCAAGTTTTGCCTATAACTCGGTCGATATCCAAAGGATCGCCAATCTTTAAACTGTGGTCGATAGATGGCACCAATGGCTACATTTTCTTCTTGGACGGCCAAGCCCTCAGATGTATGTGCCAGAAGTTATTCGAGGAACCAAGTTCCATACCCTGTTTGAGAAAATGTAAAATTGTCCTCATTTTTGAGCAATGTAGCAAAATTTATAAATGCGATATATTTGAATGCGAATTTGTTGCAATAAGTTTCTTTTCACTCAAATAATGCTTTAAATTAACAAAAGAATAAAAAATCAGAAAAAAATTTTAAAAAAATTTTCCACTCGAAAATTTCATAAGGGGTACCCCTTGCCATTTTTTTGAGAAATTTTGCAAAAAAAATCAAATTGGTTTATTTTAATGCCAATTGGTTCAAATAAGTTTCTTTTCACTCAAATAATGCTTTAAATTGAAAACGATTGAAAATTTGGAATAAAATAACAAAAAAATCTATAAAATTGCCTATCTCCTAGGCTCATTTTCGCTCCAAGTTTTGCCTATAACTCGGTCGGTATCCAACGGATCGCCAATCTTTAACCTGTGGTCGATAGATGGCACCAATGGCTACATTTTCTTCTTGGACGGCCATGCCCTCACACGTCTGTGTCAGAAGTTATTCGAGGAACCAAGTTTCATACCCTGTTTGAGAAAATGTAAAATTTTATTCATTTTTGCACCAAGTTTTGCCTATAACTCGGTCGATATCCAAAGGATCGCCAATCTTTAAACTGTGGTCGATAGATGGCACCAATGGCTACATTTTCTTCTTGGACGGCCAAGCCCTCAGATGTATGTGCCAGAAGTTATTCGAGGAACCAAGTTCCATACCCTGTTTGAGAAAATGTAAAATTGTCCTCATTTTTGAGCAATGTAGCAAAATTTATAAATGCGATATATTTGAATGCGAATTTGTTGCAATAAGTTTCTTTTCACTCAAATAATGCTTTAAATTAACAAAAGAATAAAAAATCAGAAAAAAAATTTAAAAAAAAATTTCAACTCGAAAATTTCATAAGGGGTACCCCTTGCCATTTTTTTGAGAAATTTTGCAAAAAAAATCAAATTGGTTTATTTTAATGCCAATTGGTTCAAATAAGTTTCTTTTCACTCAAATAATGCTTTAAATTGAAAACGATTGAAAATTTGTAATAAAATAACAAAAAAATCTATAAAATTGCCTATCTCCTAGGCTCATTTTTGCTCCAAGTTTTGCCTATAACTCGGTCGGTATCCAACGGATCGCCAATCTTTAACCTGTGGTCGATAGATGGCACCAATGGCTACATTTTCTTCTTGGACGGCCATGCCCTCACACGTCTGTGTCAGAAGTTATTCGAGGAACCAAGTTCCATACCCTGTTTGAGAAAATGTAAAATTTTATTCATTTTTGCACCAAGTTTTGCCTATAACTCGGTCGATATCCCACGGATCGCCAATCTTTAACCTGTGGTCGATAGATGGCACCAATGGCTACATTTTCTTCTTGGACGGCCAAGCCCTAAGCTGTATGTGCCAGAAGTTATTCGAGGAACCAAGTTCCATACCCTGTTTGAGAAAATGTAAAATTGTCCTCATTTTTGAGCAATGTAGCAAAATTTATAAATGCGATATATTTGAATGCGAATTTGTTGCAATAAGTTTCTTTTCACTCAAATAATGCTTTAAATTAACAAAAGAATAAAAAATCAGAAAAAAATTTTAAAAAAATTTTCCACTCGAAAATTTCATAAGGGGTACCCCTTGCCATTTTTTTGAGAAATTTTGCAAAAAAAATCAAATTGGTTTATTTTAATGCCAATTGGATCAAATAAGTTTCTTTTCACTCAAATAATGCTTTAAATTGAAAAAGATTGAAAATTTGTAATAAAATAACAAAAAAATCTATAAAATTGCCTATCTCCTAGGCTCATTTTTGCTCCAAGTTTTGCCTATAACTCGGTCGGTATCCAACGGATCGCCAATCTTTAACCTGTGGTCGATAGATGGCACCAATGGCTACATTTTCTTCTTGGACGGCCATGCCCTCACACGTGTGTGTCAGAAGTTATTCGAGGAACCAAGTTCCATACCCTGTTTGAGAAAATGTAAAATTTTATTCATTTTTGCACCAAGTTTTGCCTATAACTCGGTCGATATCCAACGGATCGCCAATCTTTAAACTGTGGTCGATAGATGGCACCAATGGCTACATTTTCTTCTTGGACGGCCAAGCCCTAAGATGTATGTGCCAGAAGTTATTCGAGGAACCAAGTTCCATACCCTGTTTGAGAAAATGTAAAATTGTCCTCATTTTTGAGCAATGTAGCAAAATTTATAAATGCGATATATTTGAATGCGAATTTGTTGCAATAAGTTTCTTTTCACTCAAATAATGCTTTAAATTAACAAAAGAATAAAAAATCAGAAAAAAATTTTAAAAAAATTTTCCACTCGAAAATTTCATAAGGGGTACCCCTTGCCATTTTTTTGAGAAATTTTGCAAAAAAAATCAAATTGGTTTATTTTAATGCCAATTGGTTCAAATAAGTTTCTTTTCACTCAAATAATGCTTTAAATTGAAAAAGATTGAAAATTTGTAATAAAATAACAAAAAAATCTATAAAATTGCCTATCTCCTAGGCTCATTTTTGCTCCAAGTTTTGCCTATAACTCGGTCGGTATCCAACGGATCGCCAATCTTTAACCTGTGGTCGATAGATGGCACCAATGGCTACATTTTCTTCTTGGACGGCCATGCCCTCACACGTCTGTGTCAGAAGTTATTCGAGGAACCAAGTTCCATACCCTGTTTGAGAAAATGTAAAATTTTATTCATTTTTGCACCAAGTTTTGCCTATAACTCGGTCGATATCCAACGGATCGCCAATCTTTAAACTGTGGTTGATAGATGGCACCAATGGCTACATTTTCTTCTTGGACGGCCATGCCCTCACACGTGTGTGTCAGAAGTTATTCGAGGAACCAAGTTCCATACCCTGTTTGAGAAAATGTAAAATTGTCCTCATTTTTGAGCAATGTAGCAAAATTTATAAATGCGATATATTTGAATGCGAATTTGTTGCAATAAGTTTCTTTTCACTCAAATAATGCTTTAAATTAACAAAAGAATAAAAAATCAGAAAAAAATTTTAAAAAAATTTTCCACTCGAAAATTTCATAAGGGGTACCCCTTGCCATTTTTTTGAGAAATTTTGCAAAAAAAATCAAATTGGTTTATTTTAATGCCAATTGGTTCAAATAAGTTTCTTTTCACTCAAATAATGCTTTAAATTGAAAAAGATTGAAAATTTGTAATAAAATAACAAAAAAATCTATAAAATTGCCTATCTCCTAGGCTCATTTTTGCTCCAAGTTTTGCCTATAACTCGGTCGGTATCCAACGGATCGCCAATCTTTAACCTGTGGTCGATAGATGGCACCAATGGCTACATTTTCTTCTTGGACGGCCATGCCCTCACACGTGTGTGTCAGAAGTTATTCGAGGAACCAAGTTCCATACCCTGTTTGAGAAAATGTAAAATTTTATTCATTTTTGCACCAAGTTTTGCCTATAACTCGGTCGATATCCAACGGATCGCCAATCTTTAAACTGTGGTCGATAGATGACACCAATGGCTACACTTTCTTCTTGGACGGCCATGCCCTCAGATGTATGTGCCAGAAGTTATTCGAGGAACCAAGTTCCATACCCTGTTTGAGAAAATGTAAAATTGTCCTCATTTTTGAGCAATGTAGCAAAATTTATAAATGCGATATATTTGAATGCGAATTTGTTGCAATAAGTTTCTTTTCACTCAAATAATGCTTTAAATTAACAAAAGAATAAAAAATCAGAAAAAAATTTTAAAAAAATTTTCCACTCGAAAATTTCATAAGGGGTACCCCTTGCCATTTTTTTGAGAAATTTTGCAAAAAAAATCAAATTGGTTTATTTTAATGCCAATTTGTTCAAATAAGTTTCTTTTCACTCAAATAATGCTTTAAATTGAAAAAGATTGAAAATTTGTAATAAAATAACAAAAAAATCTATAAAATTGCCTATCTCCTAGGCTCATTTTTGCTCCAAGTTTTGCCTATAACTCGGTCGGTATCCAACGGATCGCCAATCTTTAACCTGTGGTCGATAGATGGCACCAATGGCTACATTTTCTTCTTGGACGGCCATGCCCTCACACGTCTGTGTCAGAAGTTATTCGAGGAACCAAGTTCCATACCCTGTTTGAGAAAATGTAAAATTTTATTCATTTTTGCACCAAGTTTTGCCTATAACTCGGTCGATATCCAACGGATCGCCAATCTTTAAACTGTGGTCGATAGATGACACCAATGGCTACACTTTCTTCTTGGACGGCCATGCCCTCAGATGTATGTGCCAGAAGTTATTCGAGGAACCAAGTTCCATACCCTGTTTGAGAAAATGTAAAATTGTCCTCATTTTTGAGCAATGTAGCAAAATTTATAAATGCGATATATTTGAATGCGAATTTGTTGCAATAAGTTTCTTTTCACTCAAATAATGCTTTAAATTAACAAAAGAATAAAAAATCAGAAAAAAATTTTAAAAAAATTTTCCACTCGAAAATTTCATAAGGGGTACCCCTTGCCATTTTTTTGAGAAATTTTGCAAAAAAAATCAAATTGGTTTATTTTAATGCCAATTGGTTCAAATAAGTTTCTTTTCACTCAAATAATGCTTTAAATTGAAAAAGATTGAAAATTTGTAATAAAATAACAAAAAAATCTATAAAATTGCCTATCTCCTAGGCTCATTTTTGCTCCAAGTTTTGCCTATAACTCGGTCGGTATCCAACGGATCGCCAATCTTTAACCTGTGGTCGATAGATGGCACCAATGGCTACATTTTCTTCTTGGACGGCCATGCCCTCACACGTCTGTGTCAGAAGTTATTCGAGGAACCAAGTTCCATACCCTGTTTGAGAAAATGTAAAATTTTATTCATTTTTGCACCAAGTTTTGCCTATAACTCGGTCGATATCCAACGGATCGCCAATCTTTAACCTGTGGTCGATAGATGGCACCAATGGCTACATTTTCTTCTTGGACGGCCAAGCCCTAAGCTGTATGTGCCAGAAGTTATTCGAGGAACCAAGTTCCATACCCTGTTTGAGAAAATGTAAAATTGTCCTCATTTTTGAGCAATGTAGCAAAATTTATAAATGCGATATATTTGAATGCGAATTTGTTGCAATAAGTTTCTTTTCACTCAAATAATGCTTTAAATTAACAAAAGAATAAAAAATCAGAAAAAAATTTTAAAAAAATTTTCCACTCGAAAATTTCATAAGGGGTACCCCTTGCCATTTTTTTGAGAAATTTTGCAAAAAAAATCAAATTGGTTTATTTTAATGCCAATTGGTTCAAATAAGTTTCTTTTCACTCAAATAATGCTTTAAATTGAAAAAGATTGAAAATTTGTAATAAAATAACAAAAAAATCTATAAAATTGCCTATCTCCTAGGCTCATTTTTGCTCCAAGTTTTGCCTATAACTCGGTCGGTATCCAACGGATCGCCAATCTTTAACCTGTGGTCGATAGATGGCACCAATGGCTACATTTTCTTCTTGGACGGCCATGCCCTCACACGTGTGTGTCAGAAGTTATTCGAGGAACCAAGTTCCATACCCTGTTTGAGAAAATGTAAAATTTTATTCATTTTTGCACCAAGTTTTGCCTATAACTCGGTCGATATCCAACGGATCGCCAATCTTTAAACTGTGGTCGATAGATGGCACCAATGGCTACATTTTCTTCTTGGACGGCCAAGCCCTCAGATGTATGTGCCAGAAGTTATTCGAGGAACCAAGTTCCATACCCTGTTTGAGAAAATGTAAAATTGTCCTCATTTTTGAGCAATGTAGCAAAATTTATAAATGCGATATATTTGAATGCGAATTTGTTGCAATAAGTTTCTTTTCACTCAAATAATGCTTTAAATTAACAAAAGAATAAAAAATCAGAAAAAAATTTTAAAAAAATTTTCCACTCGAAAATTTCATAAGGGGTACCCCTTGCCATTTTTTTGAGAAATTTTGCAAAAAAAATCAAATTGGTTTATTTTAATGCCAATTGGTTCAAATAAGTTTCTTTTCACTCAAATAATGCTTTAAATTGAAAAAGATTGAAAATTTGTAATAAAATAACAAAAAAATCTATAAAATTGCCTATCTCCTAGGCTCATTTTTGTTCCAAGTTTTGCCTATAACTCGGACGGTATCCAACGGATCGCCAATCTTTAACCTGTGGTCGATAGATGGCACCAATGGCTACATTTTCTTCTTGGACGGCCATGCCCTCACACGTCTGTGTCAGAAGTTATTCGAGGAACCAAGTTCCATACCCTGTTTGAGAAAATGTAAAATTTTATTCATTTTTGCACCAAGTTTTGCCTATAACTCGGTCGATATCCAACGGATCGCCAATCTTTAAACTGTGGTCGATAGATGGCACCAATGGCTACATTTTCTTCTTGGACGGCCAAGCCCTAAGATGTATGTGCCAGAAGTTATTCGAGGAACCAAGTTCCATACCCTGTTTGAGAAAATGTAAAATTGTCCTCATTTTTGAGCAATGTAGCAAAATTTATAAATGCGATATATTTGAATGCGAATTTGTTGCAATAAGTTTCTTTTCACTCAAATAATGCTTTAAATTAACAAAAGAATAAAAAATCAGAAAAAAATTTTAAAAAAATTTTCCACTCGAAAATTTCATAAGGGGTACCCCTTGCCATTTTTTTGAGAAATTTTGCAAAAAAAATCAAATTGGTTTATTTTAATGCCAATTGGTTCAAATAAGTTTCTTTTCACTCAAATAATGCTTTAAATTGAAAAAGATTGAAAATTTGTAATAAAATAACAAAAAAATCTATAAAATTGCCTATCTCCTAGGCTCATTTTTGCTCCAAGTTTTGCCTATAACTCGGTCGGTATCCAACGGATCGCCAATCTTTAACCTGTGGTCGATAGATGGCACCAATGGCTACATT